>NC_138178.1:86962191-87120411 GCF_964165515.1 Mesoplodon bidens
AGATGGGCGTATCAAACCCACCTGAACCTCATGGTCTAAGTGAGATTATTATAGAAAGTGGGTGGAGTGGTTTCCCAAGGCATGCCGAGCAGCCAAAACCAAAACAAGCAAATGTATGTACATTACTGTTAGATGGTATGTAACTAGGTATAATTAGTTTATAACATTATACATGTTTAATTTGTTTATGTTTTCCAGATTATTGCAAATCATCATATGCAGTCTATTTCATTTGCTTCTGGAGGGGATCCGGTAAGTATGAATTCATAAAACTTCTTTTTATAAGAGTTAAAAGAACTTCCATGTAAAGCATATTAGCCACTACCTGTCGTTTCCAAATATCTTATTACTGTTTGTGAATAGCCACATATAGCAGGTAATCAAAAATTTGGTTTTGACAGAATATTTCCTGTCACTGATTTTTTTTAAGTATTTGGATTAGTAGATGAATTTATAATACTCCATTGTGTTATTATCTGAGAAGCTTCTTGTAGATAATATCCAGTTCATAAAAAACAAGCATGTCATACGTGTTTTGCCAGTCCTCCCTCAGAATTCCTTTCAACGCAGAGTTCCAGGCAGATCCTACTAATCAACTGGATTTGGTATACGTGGGGAAGCATATTTGCCATTCTGGCCGTCAAGCAAGGCAACTAAATCTAATCCGAAATGAGCAACTAGGTTTGCAGAAACTCATGGAGGGAACGCTGAGCTGGGGAGAGAAAACTTGCAGTTCCTCCCTACCAAGAGGCCATGTGATGCTCGTTTCCCATGAATTGTGCGGGACTGAGTCAGTGCTGTCCCTCCAAGCCTTCTTTGCAGAGTGGAGGGTCATTCCCTGACCTCCAACTGCATCAACTGTGGACCAGAGCAAAAGGGGAGGGTCATTGAAGCTAGGAATCCTGTGACTGACCAAGAAACAAATTTGTTTAAATGGAGGGAGGAAGAGGAGGATTTTGCTCCTCTGTGACATTGTGACATTTTTCTTGTACCTTGAAATATAGAGTTGACCCTTGAACAATGCAGGGATTACGGGCCCCAATCTTCCACCAAGTCAAAAATCTTCGTATGACTTACTGTGGGCCCTCCATATCCCCAGGTCCTCTATATCCACCCTCCATCCGGCCTTGTAATCTGGCTTCAACAACAACTCCAAGGATGTGTTTGGTAGCAGAGAGGGTTGACTACCAGTCTGAAAAGGCCCACATTGTCTGTTACTTCTCTTCCTAACCCATTATAACTCAACCATCCATGAAGGAACTCGAATACTTTCCTTAAGCAATTTAAAGTAATGAGTTCTGTAAGAGTAGTGTGAAAAATAATTGTTGCTGTTTGCCCTAAATTTTCCTTTTCAAGTTCCAATGGTTGCTGTCATTTTAGAATTGGTATGAAAATCTTTATCTTACCCTAGGCATGCCCTGCATGGTGTCTACCATAGTTCTCCAGAATCCTTATTCTTTTTAGACTGTCTTTACGTGCCTTCAGTTCTTTATTTCTTTTGACCAACCAAAGCACTGCCCCTACAAAGACAAACAGTAGAGAATTGTAGCCACTGTGGGAAAGTTTGTACCTACTGAATTGAGTGGCACCCTTGTGCTCTCTGCAGCTGGAGAGAAAGCCTGCTGGTTTTAAATAGAAAACTGGAGTGACCAGAAGCCTTGGCATTAGAGGTCCCCCGAGTGAAGTTCTACCCTCAGGTCAGGGAGGCAGAATGGTGGAGTGCCAGGCTCTGCAGTCGAGTAGACTTGACTTATTTAGACTCGAAGCTTCAGGGTCCTCATCTGTAAAATGGGGAATGCTCACCCTCGCCTCAAGTGCTGTGAGAATTAAGTGGATGGTGCATGTAAGCTGCTAGCACAGTGCCTGGCACAGAGTGATAACTGTCACCACTGTTGCTAACACATGTCTGTATTTTCGTAGGACACTCACTGAGATAATGTACAGCTTCACATCAGATAACGGTCCAAGGGGTAGGCAACCAGAAGTCTCCGTGGCCCAATGTAGTACCCATTCTTTCTACCATTGTCCCTCCAAAGTTTCAAAAATACTGGGTGTTTCTCTCACCTCTCCACCTTGCTCACCCTCACTTTTACTCTCGTCTCATAAACAGTTTACTTGTCTTCCTTCTTTCAGCCCTGAAGGCAGTTCTTGGTAATTGTTCTGTGTCTGTATATGCTTTCTTCATCTCAAGAATGCATTATGAGTATGTCAAAATTGAATATATTTCTTACATTTCCCCCCACTATTTGTGCTTTGCTTTTAACATCCTTTAAATTCTCCCAGATATTTACAGTTATAGAATTTTAGGACTGTGAGAATGTTGGAGACTCTTTTGAAGATGAGGAAACTGAGGTCTGGAGAGGCCCCATGACCTCTTTCCCATCAACTAATAGAGCAGACAACATTGCTAGCATCATACCACCTCTCCAACTTTAAAATGAGCAGCCAGGCCCCTGGCAATTGTGGCTTTGCTTCTAAATTACATAATGTAAAGCTCATAGATATGACCTTATTTATTTATAAGATATTTCAAATCTTTTCTCTTTTTGCATAAGAGAGATTTACTTAGGTGTGTGTTATTTTTTAAAATAACTGAAGGCAAGTTATGCTGGCCCTGAGATCCATTTCCTGTATGGTTCATTGTGGGTTATTAAGTGATTGTCCTTGAGGGTATTACAAACATGGGCTTTTATTTCCTGCCAGTTGACTGCATCTTTCCTCTAGAGAGTCGTGCTTCTAATCTGCAAATGGCATTGTGTGTATTTTTTTTCCTGAGAACTGAGATAACAAAAAGCATCTTTAATTATTAAAATCTGATTCATCGGCATACTGTTTTCAATAAAAGTCAGAATTACCAAGTAGCTTTTTGTTTATTTGTTTTTCCAAAGCCAGCAACATATCTCTTTTTTTTAACGTAAGTTTAAATGGTGCTATTATATCTTTCTTTTAAAGTTTTTTATTTTTATACAATTTTTAAAGGTAAAGTCCATTTACAGTTACTACAAAATATTGGCTCTATTCCCCATGTTTTACCATACATCCTTGAGCCTACCCAGTAGTTTGTACCTCTCACTCCCCGACCCCTGTATTGCCCACCTGCCCCTCCTCCACTGGTAACCACTAGTTTGCAGCACATCTCTTTTTGAACTCCTTAGGTTTTTCATGGGTTCTCTTTTTCAAAAATGATCTCTCCTTTCTATATATTGATCAAATAAGTGCCTTGTATTTTCGCCCTCTTATTCCGTAAGTTGCCCTGCACACAAGCAAGCTAACAACCATAAAACCCATGTCTCTTTAATCAACTTATTTTCTGATGTATGTGGTATCTGTTTGGACAACAGGGAAATCATGGTGCCACATCCTAGTCTGTGACACCTTTGTGACTGCGTAACCCCTGGTATTTCAACTTTCAACACAGGAGAGTTATAGTCCCTAACCATTTGTTGTGAATGTTTGTCCTAACATATTCCCCACCTGCATTCTCTTTTGTTCTTAGTGACATGGTCTGCCTCTAAATTTTTAATCTTCAGATTCTCTCCCCAAGGGGCAGAGAATGTGGACTCCACAGTTGCTAAATATATAGTGTATATTTGTTTATGTTCCCTCCTAGGATGGCTTTCCTTTGCTCTTTAAGCAGAAACCTTAGTATCGGTCCTTGCCTGAGTATCATATCCTAAATGTACTCTTATCATTCAACAGTAACAATCCATTCATTTTAAATGCAATCATTTTCCCTTTTTTATAGGATACTACAGACTATGTTGCCTACGTAGCTAAAGATCCAGTTAATCAACGAGGTATGGAAAGCAACTTCTAGATTTTCTTAAGAGCTGGTATATACCAACTTTAAAAAGAAACAAGCAATTATTTTCGATATGCAAAGTGATGAGAATCACTAGAATGCTATACTGGGGTCTAGAAATATTAAATGCCTCTGAGTTTGAAATAAATAGCCCTGCTAGCAGAGGAAAGTGGAAAAAATATATAGGTGGGATTTAAATCCCACCAGTCATTTGAGTCGTTTACATCCCATAAACCAAAAGACTTATCATCTATTTGTATAAGCGAAAGAGAAGCTGTTCTGGTTATAATAGACGGGACTGGCTGCCACATCCCCAGTGGACAAATGAGTTACCCTTAAGACTGAAACCAGTAACATCATTGGCCTGCAGTGGCCTTGGCACGTGTGTGTGTGTGTGTATGTGTGTGTGTGTGTTTATATGCATTGAGCCTGTGCACTTGCTGTTCAGGAGCCTGGCATGTCACTCTGTCTGGCTTTTTCTCATCTTTTGGATCTCAGTGTAAATGTCTCTTCTTCAGAGAGACCTTCTTTGACTGATACACTACCATCTCCAGTAGTATATGCCACCCTGCTGTGTCATAATACTTTATTTCTCTTCTGTTGACAGTTATCCCACATTTTTGTTATTTTATTTACTCACTTGTTTATGTGTTTAGTGTCTTTCCTTTCTACTGAAAGCTCCTGGAGGGCAGGAACCTGTTTATCTGATTCACCGTTGTTTCCCAAGCACTCATCACAATGCCTTGCACATAGGTGATGTTCCATAACTATTTTTGTTGAATGACTGAGTGAATGGAAGAGTGAGTTGATTAGTTGTCTTATCCCAGGATTTAGCAAGGTTACCTAAGAAACTCTCCTTCCAGCCACATTTTGGATCAGGGGCCTGAAGTTAGGCCATTGAGCCTCTGTAGACAGACATGCTGAGTGTTGCTTCTCATTCCTAACTCTGGAACATTCAGACTCCTCTTAGAGATGGGTGTTAGGTTGCTTCTCCTCCTTAATTAGAGCCTGTGAATTGAGCAGTATCCCCTGTCACCACCCCAGGGGTGGAGTTTGCCCCCAAACATTTATTAAGTACACATGGAGTGGAATTTGGAAATTCAAAGAGCTATAAAGACACAGAGGCGGAAATGTGCATGGCATACTGGGGACAGGTGAATAAAACACTAGAATGCAGGTTGTGTTTGGAGGAGAAAAAAGTCAAAAGGGCATCTAGAGGGCAGATAGGAGAGAGCTAATAAGTAGGAACTTATTCCTATGGGCCAAAGGGTGGAGAAGGCTGTTTATAAAACAGAGATTTAGGAAGGTTGATTTGGCAGCAGGATGCAGTAGATGGATTCAGGGAAGGAGGGAGGTCAATTTGGAAGCTCTCGTGATTGTCAGAAATGAAATTATGAGGACCAGCTGCTGGCATAGGACCTGGCACAGAGTAGGTTCTCAGTAAATGCAGGCCAAGAGAACATGGCTCGATGAGATGGAAGGAAGGAACAGGTGACAAATACTGTGCAATACTGCATTAAAATAGCCTCTAAGCTACATAATAAAGAATGGATGTTGCTCAAAGAGTTGATAGAAGAGACAGGAACTAGTGAAGGGGAAACGGGGGAGTAGGAACAGAACACAACAAAGGATACCAGAAGAGCAACCTCTTTTAAACAAGCCTGAGCTTCCTTAAAGAATAAAAGTATGCTATTTTGGGGAAGGTCTCTGAACAACAAAGCCCTTTCTCTCAACCTGAAAAGGGCAGGGTGAAAGGAAGAACAAATAGATCAGGAAATCCAGATGTTTAGTAACTTTTTCCATCAGTCACTGAATATCTCAGGCATGTCATTGCTCTTCAGTAAACAGCAGGAGGCGTTCAAAGATTCTGCTCGTTGCTGAGGCTAATGGTGAGCAGGATCCACATGCTTGCAAATCTCCCTGCTTGCTTAAGTGCAATAAGAGAGGCAGAGAAAATACGATGCAACTCGTTCACTTTGAAATCTCCTGTTCTGGTGTCCGAGTAGTTCATCAGAGCTGAGTTGCTAGAACTCACGGGGATCCCAGCCAGGGGTTTCTGCAAAGGCATTTATGAGAACTATTGACTGAGCTCATGGATGGGATTTGAGAGTTGAGAATAGATTCAGAAATGGTTCAAATAGAGGTTTCATTGTTTTCTTTCTTTAGTTCCCCAGCCCGTGTATAGGAAGTAAGAAAGGTGCTGGAGTCAGACAGTCTGGGTGGGAATCATAATTCTTCCCCCATCTCACCATAGGCCTCAGCCAAGCTGTTTCACGTCCTGAACCTCAGTTTCTTTAAGTGGGAGAAATAGCATCTACTTGCTGGTGTTATTGGGAGGAGTAACTGAGGTAATACAGGGAAAGCATCATTTCCTTTACAGTCTCTTCTCATCTTTCTTCTTTAGGGAAACAGGTCTGTTAAGTAGCTAGATGACTTAGAAATCTACGGTGATTTTCTTGGGCAAAAAAGTTAGTATCTCCTCGTCACTTACTGCTCCTTTTCCTGTCCCCTCACCCCTTCTCTTGTTTATCTTGGTTGGGAAGCCTTCTGCGAGAAGCCACTCTGTTCACAACATACCCGCTGCTTGCACATCCCTCTAGTGTTAAATCCTTTCCCCTCACCTGAGCCTCTGGACTTCAATTTCTGTACAGAGGTACCAACACAGCTCTTGAGTCCACAAATAATTATTAATTACATACTAATATACAACGGGCTGAGGTAATTGTTGTGGAAGAAAAATAATTCCTGGCCACCATGGGCTCATCATCACGGGGGAGAGAAACAGAACCTGTAGGGTGTGCGGGAGAAGTAGGGGAGCATAGGGAATAGTGCCTGGAGCCTGGCAGGTGCCCAGGTAGGCTTTGTGCAATAAGTGAATAAAGGCGCAGGTGGAAGAGCTGTGCAGTGAGAGCTTGGGGCTGTGGGTTTGGATGGTGGGTAAAGGTGGGATTGCAGAGAAAGCAAAGAGTAGAAGTAGGGGGGCCATGGCTGAAAAGGTAGGGAGATTGTGGAGGCTTTGAATGCCAGCCAAAAAGTCACTGGGAGCTGTTGAAGATTTTGAGCTTTATAAAAAATTATTCTGGCTTCTGCCATTCTACTGAAATTAAAAAATGATAAGTTTTCTGGCCTTTGTATCTGTAAAGGTGATATTGGAGGGCAGGAAAGCAGTTTGGAATTGTAGAGTCCAATTTGGAGGACATCTCATTGGTCCCGGGCAGGGGTGGTGATGCTTTAAACTGCACTGGGGGAAGAAGGGACGGTCTGGACAAAATTGTGAACTAATAGTACTTGGGAGCTATTTACATACGAGCATTGATTAAAAAAAAAAAAGAAATCAGATGATCTTGAGGATTTTTTTAAATTAATTAATTCATTTATTTATTTTTGCTGTGTTGGGTCTTCGTTTCTGTGCGAGGGCTTTCTCTAGTTGCGGCAAGTGGGGGCCACTCCTCATCACGGTGCGCGAGCCTCTGACTATCATGGCCTCTCCCATTGCGGAGCACAGGCTCCAGACGCGCAGGCTCAGTAATTGTGGCTCACGGGCCCAGCCGCTCCGCGGCATGCGGGATCCCCCCGGACCAGGGCTCAAACCCGTGTCCCCTGCATTGGCAGGCAGATTCTCAACCACTGCACCACCAGGGAAGCCCTCCGATCTTGAGGATTTAATGAGATATTGTATACAATGCAAGTATCTCAGTGCCTGGCTCATTATAAGTATGCAATAAATGATAGCCATTATTATTATTGTCCTGAGCGGTTTGAAATGGTGTGCACTAAAGAAACAGGGATTTTTACAAATAGGAGACGCAATCCAACAGAGAAGTAAGAACAAAAAAGTTATTTACTGCGTGCTCACCACATGCCAGGCATTATCAAGAGTATTTAGTCTGCATGGTCTCATTTCAACCTCACAACAATCCTATGAGGTAGGTATTAATGTTACTCATTTTTTGTAGAAGCAAACTCTGGAATTGAGAAAAGATGGTTTTACTAAGCTCACCCAGCCAGTAAGTACCTGGACCGACTCCAGGTCTGGAGCACACATTTACAAAAGAAGATTACAAGGCACCAAGAAACATTAAAAAAAAAAAAAAAAAAAAAACCTTTAACCTTACTAGTAATCAAAGAAACACAAATTATAATTAGATATCATATTTTGTCTTTGATAAAAGGTAAAATGTGATTTAGAGTAGTAGTAGCTCTTGAACACTGCAGATCCAAATGTTTCAGAGAGCAAACTGACCATTTGCATCAAACTTTAAAAAAGGTAAACACTTTTGAACCAGCAGCTTCACTTCTAAGGAAATAAGCCACGCACAAAGATTAAGCAGTAAAGATCACCGTCATATGTTATTGATATAATAGGAAAAAGAAAATTAATTCAGTGTTCATAAATAGCAAATTATTTAAATGAATCCATAGACTGTACTACCATGTAGCAATTAATGTTATTGAGTACAAAAAGCAGATTATGAAACAATGTGTATGGTATGATTCCAGGTAATTTTTTGGAAAAAAGATAGGAAAGACAAGATGTGGCACATATATACAATGGAATATTACTCAGCCATAAAAAGAAACGAAATTGAGTTATTTGTAGTGAGGTGGACGGACCTAGAGACTATCATACAGAGTGAAGTAAGTCAGAAAGAGAAAAACAAATACCGTATGCTAATACATATATATGGAATCTAAAAAAAAAAATGGTTCTGTTGAACCTAGGGGCAGAACGGGAATAAAGACACAGACGTAGAGAAACAGACTTGAGGACACGGGGAGGGGAAGGGGAAGGGGAAGCTGGGATGAAGTGAGAGAGTGGCATTGACATATATACACTACCAAATGTAAGACAGATAGCTGATGAGAAACAGCCGCATAGCACAGGGAGATCAGCTCAATGCTTTGCGACCACCTAGAGGGGTGGGATAGGGAGGGTGGGAGGGAGGCTCAAGAGGGAGGGGATATGGGGATATGTGTATACATATAGCTGAGTCACTTTATTATACAGCAGAAACTAACACAACACTGTAAAGCAATTATACTCCAGTAAAGATGTAAAAGAAAAAAAGACTGGAAAGGCACATACCAAAATGTTCATAGTATGTAGTTACTCCTGGATAGTGAGACTTATGTAATTTTTATTTCCTAGAGTCTTTCTATTTTCTAAAACTACTATAATGAATATTTATTACATTAGTAAAAAGAAAAGAATGTTCTGAATCCTTGAATAAATACAAAAAACAGTGAAATCAGAAAGACAGTGTTATAAACTTACCTGGTGAGTTTGGTTCATCCAGGGGAAAATGTTCAGTAGAAAGAAGAAGCCCAGAGGTTTGTGGGGCCTGAGGAGAGACAGGCCTTCAGGTGCAGGTTTGGAAAAGCTGCAGCTTCTTAGCCCTAAGGGTGAGCTAGATCACTGAAGGAAGAATCCAGAAAGAAGAAGGCTGAGGGTCTCAGGGAGTGGGAGAAGACCAAGAGATGAGTATCTGCTGAGATGCAGGAAGAGCAGTTTCTCTGGGAGAAGAACCTGGGAATGTCTCAGACTGAAGAAGAGTTAAGGGCAATGGAGGTAGAAGATGCCATTCAGTCCAGCAGTTGACAGGCCACTGGTCACCATGGGAAGCACAGTGTCAGTGCATGGGTCAAGGCTGGAGCCAGACCTCAGGGATGAGGAGAGCCTGGGGGGAGCCAGGCTTCATGCTAATAATCCTGAATGCTCCCACTGTCTCCCATCTGCTTGATTCACTTACAGCATTAGTGCATACAAGTCAGCGAAGCTGCCACTTTTTCCATCTTGGCTAGGACTCTTTAGTGAACTCCTTATTCTATAAAAGACCTTTTCTGTAGAAAAGGTAAGTTCCAGTAAGAGTGTTTTGAGTTTACCTAGTGACTAATACAGCCTGCCCCTGTAATTGCTGTAAATGAGGAAATCTCTTCACTTCTTACTCCAAATGTGTACAGTCCAGAAAGGCTTAAATATTTTCTCTGAATCTAGTCTGTGAAGAGGTCCCAGTTTACCTGAACTACCTGGATATAAGAAGGCCATGGTCCTGAGTCTCTGAAGAAAGCAAAAAAAAAAAAAAAAAAAACCAAAACCAAAAGAAAGCAAAAAAAACCCCAAAACCAAACCAAACCAAAACAAAAGAACACTGTAAAACCAATTTAAATTAACCCAATTATGTATATTTATGTTTATGGTTATAAAATACATGCCTTATCGTCCTGGTGACATTCCGAAACTATGGACTGGACTGCAGGCTAGCTTCTTCAGGCTGGTTTCTTCCTAAGGGGTGGTAGGCTCCGTGCTTCAGTCCCACAGCACCATCTGGTGGTTGATTTGAGAAGCTGCACTCTTGAATTTCTAGTTTTCTAATAAAAACCAAAAGCAAAAACAAGCAAACGAGCAACAAAAACAATAAAACTGGTCCATTTAAATATAAAACAATAAAGAAGGGCCTGTTATTCTCGAAGAATTGTTTTCAGCCTCTTGTCCATGACTATCCAATTAGGAAACCAAATGAAAACGACAGAAGAATAAGAATCCAAGATTCTTTTAAATCTAACTTAATATAGTACAGTACCTGATACTCAAGAATAGAATTGTAGGTCTATCTAGCTATGAGGCGGGATGAAAAGAACCCAGGTGTGTTTCTGATTCCAGACATGGAGATCAAGGCTCAGGCCTCCATGCAAAATTACCACATCACTGGAAAGTCAAATCCTTTCTTGGGGGATTGGGACTTTTTATATGCTTGTCTTTCTTCCTTCCCATTAGCTAAAGATTGGGAGATTCCTGGCGAAGCTGCTGCTTATCTGAATTTTTGGATATGGGTCTAGCACTGGGAAAGGGGCATTTTTATGTGATTCAAACCCGTTCCTATTCTGGCTCATGACCAACCTAGAAAAGAACAAAGAGCATTTTCACAGAGCAGCACGTGAGTGGCGGCGAGAGCGCCATCAAAATGTGTGTGTTCCCTGAAGTTGGGGAGGCTGCACAGGACACCTGCACAGGGTCAGACTTTTTGTCCAGTTGTACCTTTCATGGAGATAGGCACCACTGTATTTTCTTTTTCTTTCTGTTTAATCCAAAAAAAGTAATATGACAGCAATAAGGTTATCCAGAGCAAAGCAGAAAGTGTGTTGGTAGCATCAGCCCAGGAACAGGACAAAACCCTCAAGTATCAGAATCAGAAAAGCTGAGAGAAATAAAACATTTTAGAAGTAAGTGAGAAGCGGTAGAGGACAGTTAGTGGGTTGGTTGATGCATTCATTCCTGTGCCCATGTGCCTTGCCCTGTTCCTCAGAGGGTTTAAGCTACTGCGACTGAGGGAAGATAGGATTTCTATAAAGCAAGAAGGGATTCAGAGATCATGCAGGGCCCTGTCTTGGCAGGTGAGGACCTTGCTATAGAGTACCTTATTCACACAGATTGTGGCATAATTAGAACTTGAACTGGGATCTGAATCTTTTCACAGAGTTTTTTCAGCCATCTTTGTTCTCACATCCCTCATGGGAGGTACACTTTGGTCTTCCTCCCTCCCTCCCTCCTTCCCTTCCTTCTTTCCTTTTCCTGCCTCTCTCGTTATCTTTTCCATCTTTATCTCAAGACATCTCCTTGATCCTAAGAGAAAATAAAATTACAAAAATTGTTTCCATTTTGATATGATTCCTGGTCTTGACTTCATTTTTAATTGGACCAGGAATTTATGGATGAAAAGAAAAGAATTCAAGTGAATTACCTTTTCTTCTCAGAACGTAACACAACTTTTTTTGGCTCCACCAGAGGACACATCTCCAAGGGCGCTTTGTAGGTTTAAGGATATGAGGCCTGACCAAGAAAGAGGAGACCATTTTCACAAATGTCCCAAGCAATCATTTGTACCACTCACTGGTTGTGAGATGCTGCCCCACGATGGTAAAACTGAAGACAATTTCTCACAGTAGAATTATGGGTGTGATTAGAGAAATCAGAATTTATTCATTCATCACATATTTTTAGAACACATTCTATGTGTTGGTCACTGTGTGAAGCTAGTGTAGAGAAAAAGAAGGGGCAATATACAATGGCAGTCTAAAGACAGACCAAACATTTTCCTTTGGTAAAAAGGGTATTAACTTATAGATATTCTTAATTGAGTTTTCAAAATTGTAATTGGCTCCTAAGTCTATTTCAAGATCCAAATTGCTTCTTTAAAGGGACAGCCTTATAAGAAATGATAATTGGGGCTTCCCTGGTGGCACAGTGGTTGGGAGTCTGCCTGCCGGTGCAGGGGAGATGGGTTCGTGCCCCGGTCTGGGAGGATCCCGCATGCCGCGGAGCAACTGGCCCCGTGAGCCACAGATACTGAGCCTGCGCATCTGGAGCCTGTGCTCCGCAACGAGAGGCTGCGATAGTGAGAGGCCCGCGCACCGCGATGAGGAGTGGCCCCCGCTTGCCGCAACTGGAGAAAGCCCTCACACAGAAACGAAGAGCCAACACAGCCATAAATAAATGAATAATAAAAAAAACAGCATAAATTAAAAAAAAAAAAGAAATGATAATTAACCCTTTTGGAGATTTGACACCTTCGCATGGTTTGATTTACTGATGCCACCCCCTGCACGCACACACACGCACACATACACACACCCCTTCCCAAAGTTCAGAGACATCAATTCTTTAAGTAAACGTTCAGCTAATTCTAAAATAAGAATTATATGAGATTCCTTGAGATGATTATCAGCATAAAGCTAGGAAACACCATTGTAAGTTCTACCTTAACCTACTGTTACAGGCTCTGCAAATTCAGTTAGATGTGAATGAATTTTCTTTTACTTTAAATAAATACAAAATCCTTTTCAAGACGATGCAAAGCCTAAAATCACGCTTCCAAGTCAACACAGTTAAATCATTCCATCACAACAGGTATCCTCCTCTCCTCAAGTATCCCTTTTAGTAAAATGTTCCAGTGTTGGTTCCACAGTTCCACCGTTTCACAGCTTCCCTGGTATCTAAGCTATTTTGCTATGTACTCACTTAAGCCTTTCCTATTCTCAGAGAATAGCTGACAGTTTTTACAACATTCTTGAACCATTATCAAGCGTTTCCTCATCCCTCAATTCTTCAGGCTATACAAACCAATATATGTTTTAAAAATTCCTCATGAGACTTTACTGCCTATATCTTTAAGTCATCCTTATGACTCTTTCTAAGCCATCCTGAGGAAACTTCAAATTCAGTTCAGTTTTTGTATTGTAAGGCCCTAAGGACGACACCATACTCTAACCAAGGCAACTGATATTCCATATGATGGGGAGATTAATTTATAGTCCCTGAACACAAGCTCTGGTTTTTACATAGAAGCAGCAGCAGCAGATGTGCCAATTCGTTTGTGATGTTCCATCAGCTGCCCCCTCCACAATTTATTTCTTTAATTTGCTAGTGATAACTAGCCCTTTCCAGTAACTGTTTTTCAAAGAAAGTGTCTAATAAAACTTTTAATATCTTCTAGTAATGTCAGCTTCATGAAATCTTGGTTTGGATGCTTATTGGAGATAGTTCTTTAATAGGATTTCAAAGACGGGGATTACCATACCATCACCGCTTTCTAGTAGCAATGACAGGGAAAAGGGATGGCTAGACGAGGGGGTATTCTAAAGCCCCTCTCTTCACCAGTAGCTCATCCCCCATTTTGTGGGGGGAGATTTAGAAAGTTACCCTTTCTCAGTCATCTGTAGTGTACCATGCAAAGACAAGGCTGTAAACCTCATCTTCCTATCAGATTGCTGCCCTAAGCATCTTCTGTATTGAATTCTAGAGCTAACACTGAACATGGGTCACATTATTAGTCAAGATCAGTCTGCCTTGGGCTTCCCTGGTGGCGCGGTGGTTTGAGAGTCCGCCTGCTGATGCAGGGGACACGGGTTCGTGCCCCGGTCCAGGAAGATCCCACATGCCCTGGAGCGGCTGGGCCCATGAGCCATGGCCGCTGAGCCTGTGCGTCCGGAGCCTGTGCTCCGCAATGGGAGAGGCCACAACAGTGAGAGGCCCGCATACTGCAAAAAAAAGAGACCAGTCTGCCTTTATTAAAATGTGGGCCCCAAATACCTGCCTCCAGGCCAAAATTTGTAAGTGTTTTGAGATACTTAGTTGTCAAATATGAATGTTTCTTCTCTTTGATGCATATGAAATATGAAGTATGCCATTTCAGAGCTGAAGAGAGCTTGTAAACCTACTTTTACTCAATTACCAGTTCATGTTCTGGAAGTATTTTGAATTGATCTGATCTTCTCTTACTGAAAATTTATTGTAATTTTTTTGTATGTCCTCTTGCAGCCTGCCACATATTGGAATGCAGCAATGGAATGGCCCAAGACGTCATAAGTACCATAGGGCAGGCTTTTGAACTCCGGTTTAAACAGTATTTGAAAAATCCTTCTTTGAATACTTCTTCTGAAAGGTCAGCCAGGAGTTCTATAATTATTTGACTTACCATATTTTGTTTCATTTTAAAATTAATATGGCATTTTAAATTGACTAATGAACTTAGTAATTTTTTTTTTACAAATAGGTACAGTTTCAGTACAAACTAATAGTGACATTTCTATTTTTCTTCCATTCATATTTGTTCAGATATTTCCTCTTGCTTTGTAATAGAATTAGAGGAAACACTAAAAGTGAGAAGGGGTCGACCCTGTTTCTCTGATGGTATACAGAGCTATGAATTGATTAGGTAATGTCATAAAATGAGCATGAACAAATTTCTTAGGTTTGCTTCAACCCCACATCCCTTGCAGATCGGTTAAAAAAATTAAGAAAGAAGAGCAAAATAATAAGAATCAAATGTCTGTGACAGGAATTCCTATTAGTTTGTTCATTTGCAGTGCAGATAGATCAGCTCCAGCCAGACTGCGGCAGGGGTGGAACATGACGTGACCCAGGGATCTGGTTGTTCTGTTTAGTCCACAATGAAAGCTGAACCCTTTCAGGCCTGTCAGACTCCACCATGTGTGGAATGCAGTGAGGCCCCTGACTTGCAGAATTCACGCCCAAGAAATAAAATATTTGGACACTTTTAAATGCATTTCTGGAACCCCCCTAATTTGTCATTTTGTGTATCAACAGACACAGGGTTTGGAGATCTCCCTGTATGAGGTGGTCTAGGGTAGCAAAGGAGAGGCGCTACCAGCAGGCCTTGTTGTTGAATTTTTCCTAGGGTAGCACTTACCTCTTAGTGCTGTTATTTTGTTGACATGTAATGAACCCAACAAAACTGTGTGGGTTATCAGTGGAATCAGCTCAATTCAAATGGACTTGATATATTCTTTCTCATAAGAAACTTTTACTAATTCCAATTTGGAAGAAAAATCTGTTTTTTTTTTTTTTTTGCCCTGTTTCAATTTTAAAAACAATGCATGTTTACACAAATCTCCCCACTTGCCACATATGGTTCTAATATTTCTTTATGAATCTCATATACTCCAGATTTGTGCAGACAAGTTAGCTGGCCATAGCCTTGTATTTTTTTCATCTTGGTTTAGTAAACTGGGCCAGGCCCACTGCCCAATATTTAAATTTTCTTTGAGCAAAACATTTCCGAAATGGTACAATGAAAGAGTGCTGGAGAAATACAGGAAAACTTTGTGTTTTTATCCGATTGACCAAAACAACTGACATTCAGGGAGTTCGTATATATTTTATCACTGAGAGGAGACACAAAAGCATCACCCTTAAAAAAAAAAAAAAAAGCATCACCCTTGGCACTTTTTGTTGGCTTACCCCACTTTAATTGTCTACAGAAACCTAACAATTCAGCCATCTGGTTGCTTCCATCCAGATGGTTTCAGGATGATTTGCATGGTTCTGATCAGTCTACATCCCCTACAACATTTGAATTCCCACCCAGCCTCTTGGGGATTCTTTTTTCCCTTACAGTGAGGAGGTGCACGTTGATGACCATGCTGAGGAGAGAGAAGATCATGAGTATTACAATGAAATCCCGGGCAAGCAGCCGCCTGCAGGCGGTGTTTCAGATGTACGGATCAAAGTTCAAACCACAGAACAAATGGCTTACTGCCCCATACGGTGTGAAAAGTTGTGCTATTTGGTAAGTAACGTTTTATTGCTATTAGAACTAACAATGCAGTTCTCTCCTTACCACTGAGAGCTTAACTTGAGGATTACCAAATGCTAGTTTAGAGAAGGTATCATCTTCCTCAGCACAGAGCCAGAGAGTGAATCATTGTCAGAACCTGTACTCAATAATTTTTACTCCCAATCCCCCAACCTCATCCTCAGCAAGTGACCTCACATCCTACTTCATTGGGAAGACAAGGACGGTCCAACATGTTATCTTCAACTTCACCCTTCCGCATCTCTAAGTCTTCCTATGTTCTCCTTGGTTCTCTTCCTTAGCTACTGTCTCCATGACTAATCCTCCCCCTGAGCTCCTGATCCCTTCCCCTCCTACCAACCCTGTGCCCTTGTTCTGGCCATCAACCTCTGTCTCAGTCTTTATTCTCTGTCTGTCTACTGGTTCTTTCGCTTCTGTCTGCAAATAAACTCGGACTCCTCCAACTCATCTAATAATGTCCTACCTCTCTCTCACCTTCCTTTCACCCACAAACTTCTAGAAAACACTGCCTGTATTTCTGCATTCACATCCACACTACACTTCCAAAATCTGAACTCTGCTTGACAACTTGATAGAAATTTCTTTTACAGTGGTCACCGATTTTTTTTTTTTTGGTCACCAACGGTTTAATTGTTAAATCTTCAATCTTCTTCAATATTCTGAATCTGTCTATAGCCTGTGATATCTGTTGGCTGCCTCTTCTTTTTTTTTTAGACCTCTTCTGTTAGCTTCTAAACATTTTCGTCGTGTCATTCTCATTCTGCATCTCTAGTTGCTGCTTTTCTTTCTTTTTTCATGTTTTCTAACATTTTATTGAGTATATTCAAACTTACAAAAACATTGAAAGAATTACACATGAACACTCATATACTCACCACCTAGATTCTACAATTATAATTCTACTCTATTTACCTTGTCATCCTATGTTGTTAGCTATCACCCATCAATCCATCTGATTTTTGATGTGTTTCAAAATAAGTTGCATCTTTCCTTTTTATATCTTGTTTTCTTGCATGCCCTCCCCTGCAAACCCAAGTCTTACCACCATGGAACCCCTTTCCAGTGCTCTGCCCTTGGCCCTGGTGTCTCCTCTGACATGCCACCTGTGTACATACTCCACCAGTTTCTCTGTCTTCAGCCATTACCTACTTCTCCAGCTGTGATGCCACAAGCATTTCATTGCTTGTTTATACCAAGATTAGACTCAGCATTTTACCTTGACTCCAAGCTAGATTCCTCTACTGACGTACTCATGTTTATTAATGGCACTCCTATTCTTTCACTGATCTACAGTCTTTTGTTTTCTCACACTTATCAACTCAGTCTTCAAGACTTGGGATCCTACCATGAAAGTATCTTAAATCTACCCAACCTTTATCATTCCTGTTGCATCTTTCTAAGTTCTGGTCCTCACTTGCCCAGATGATTCTGAAATCCCCTTCCTTGTCTCCAGTTTCATTCCTTTAAACCCTCTTGCATGGTACTGCTGGATTAATCTTTCAAAAGCAAAGACATTGCCCTTCTCAAAGGCATCAGTGGATCCCATACCCTTACTGAAGAGAGCTGTGTGTATATGGGATTATTGAAGCCTTTGATAGCATGAGATTTTTCAAGGATGAAAAGTGGGTCTGGCACAAACCTTAGTAGAGTAGGGCTCCAATCTGCCAGTTCACGGTTAGATAGAGGTTTGCTAAATGGCCAGTGTTTATACAAGTGTCCTGGAAATCACACTTTCTGGCTGAGCTTGGATTGAATCCTGGAATGTGACCTCCCAAGCAGAGGTCTATAACCCTCAGGATATGGACCTTACATTTATGACCTCCCCCACCCTAATCAGACCCGCCTCTGCAGTTCCAAAACAGTGCACTGGGAGAGGAGGCTATACTCCCGTCCAAAATCTCAGTTTCTTTTTCTCACCTGTCAGACACTTCCTGTGTCCGAAAATGGAGTTGTCTGCTAAATTCTGCTGAGAGCATTATTAGTGTTTTGTCTGTTTTTTGAAAGTTTATGAACGTTTACTATGTTTGTAAATGTTTCACAATTTGTTGTTTATACAGCCGGGAAACTCCAAGTGCAGCAGTGTGTATGAGAACTGTCTAGAGCAAAGCAGGGCAATAGGTAGGTACAATTGCTCTTCCCCATCTGCCACTCTCCTTATTTCTTCTACGTTATATGGTCGTGTGTGGCCCTTACTCTTAAATAGTTCATGGGAAAGTCAGGTGTATATAACCAAACATGTAATGCTTCTGTTGCAGGCTTCTCACATTCTGAGAAGCACAGAATGCCACATATGTGTCAGTTGAAAAGCTATGGTTCTCCCCTGCTCCTGTGTACTCTTCCACACTACAATTCTGCTTTATGGAATCTTTCTCTGCTTTTTTTTTTTTTTTCTCCTGCGGTACGCAGGCCTCTCACTGTTGTGGCCTCTCCCACTGCGGAGCACAGGCTCCAGACGCACAGGCTCAGCTGACATGGCTCACGGGCCCAGCCTCTCCACGGCATGTGGGATCTTCCCGGACCGGGGCACGAACCCGTGTCCCCTGCATTGGCAGGCGGACTCTCAACCACTGCACCACCAGGGAAGCCCCTCACTGCTTGGATATCATGAAAGCTCTCTTACTGGAAAGGTGATTTCTCTACTCAAACTCAAGGCAGTTCCGTTTCAAAGAATATCAGACAATAAGGTAATATGAAAATTGATGCTTGTCAAATCCATTAGGATTAAGAGAAAACCTTTATTTCTTCTTGGCAAAGGGAATAAAAAGAAATCTGAAATGTGAGAGTCCCAATTAGAGGTTCATACACCCCATACTTGCCAGGGCATTAAATATCTTATTACTGCATGTGATAATTGACATCAGGCACAACTTTTCCACAACACAAATGTAGGGCATAGACTATCAGGTTGGAAATATATTTTCATAAAAACATTCTACTGCTAGTTAGTCATTTTATTCTTATAAATTGTTGAAAGTAGTTATTTCTTTGGGAAGCACAGTTTTGCAGCTTTAGAGGGGGAGATAACTGGACATTGTAAAGAATGCAGTGGAGGATAGAGGTGGATAACCACACTTAGGAACTCAAATTAAATTAGCAGGCACTTGCCAACTAGAAGGTAGTTTCTCACTTCCAAGGATATCGTCATATTTCTTATGGAATTTTGCCAGTGTAATCCATGAATTTTATAATTTCTTATACAGTGGGGGTACATGAGGGTCTTGGTACAGCTGTGATTAGCACTTTTCCTCCACCCTGCAAAAATAATCAGAGTAGTGAGTGGAGGCAGTATTTTAAATTCTTTAAAAACATGGTTCTTTTTGAAGGAAATTAAAATTCGATGCCACTCTTTAAAGGTATTTAAAATTCCAAATGAATTCTTAATAATATGAATAAAACAAATTAGTGTCAAGTGTAAATGTCTTTTTAAAACTGTGGCCTTGGGGCTTCCCTGGTGGCGCAGTGGTTGAGAGTCCGCCTGCCGACACAGGAGACACAGGTTCATGCCCCGGTCTGGGAGGATCCCACATGCCGTGGAGCGGCTGGGCCCGTGAGCCATGGCCGCTGAGCCTGTGCGTCCGGAGCCTGTGCTCCGCAACGGGAGAGGCCACAACAGTTAGAGGCCCGCGTACCGCAAAAAAACAAAAAACAAACCAAAAAAAAACTGTGTCCTTTAGGAGCTGCAGTTCCTTCCTTCATTCCTCTTTTCCTTTACCCTAGAGATTCCTAACCTAGGATTTAATAGTCAGGAACATACCACATGTGCTTTGTAGTCTTGTATCCATTTTCTGCCTGTGCTGAAGCTCACTTTGAACTGTCTCCGTATCCTGTTTTTTCTCATTCTGTGTTCTTCATTTATCCAACAGTGCACTCATTGATCATCAGGACGTCCTGTGGGTCAGGCCCTGAGCTGGGTGCTAGGGATGGAGACACAATTGGCATTCGTGTCTTTTGCAGTTTAGCCAGAGGGCATACCTTAAACCAGTGCTTAACAAATGTGATGAGCATTTCAAAGCCCAGGATGTTATGGGAACAAATAACAGGGACACCTAACTTAATCTGGGAGGCTAGAGAGGGTCTCCCGAAGGAAGTAACAACCCAACTAAGACCTGAGGGATGAGTGGGAATTATCCAGACACAGAGAGGGAAGTGGGAGGGGAAGGGAGAGAAAGGAGAGTATAAATGAGTACTGGTATTCCTAAGTGTGCCAGGACCAGTTCCCAGATCACTGCATGGAGAGGGTACATGGTGGGGAGAGAGAGGAGTTTCGGATCTAGGAAAGAGTTCTGTGGAACTCCAGAATGTTTCGCCCTGCCCCAATACCTCTTTTCCCAGCTCATCCCTCCTCCCTATTAAGCAGTCGTCATGGCATGCCCTCCTGGCCTCAGCCACCTAGCTTCTGAAGGGAACTCACTGAACAAGAATCCTCAACATTTCTAGAATGATGTTGAATGTTCGAAATCACGACACTACCATCAGAGAAAAGGGGCAAAGTTTCCTTTCATTTTTTTTCCTCAAAAGCTTTCACCTTGATTTTTATTTTACATTTTTAAAGTATCCTTCCCCCCAAAGCAACACTATTTCAACTTTATCCAAGATTTTTCTTTTTGTAAGTATAACCTTGTCATAGAATCCAATTTGTTCTTTCTGTTTATCTTGCTTTTATTTCTCCTTTAAACTAACAAACAATGTAACCCCTTATTCTTTCATGCTTTACACATACCCTAAGCCACTATCAGATCCAAACTCAAGAACAGACTTTTGTAATAAACATTTATTTGGAGCCTGGAATCTATTTTTCCATAGAATTAATTTTAGCCATGTTGGCTATCTCCTAGACAAGTGACCATATTCTACTATTTTGGTTTCCTATACTGGAGCTTAAGTGTATATTTTGTAATGACAAATACAACAATAGGATATTCTATTGTAAGCATCTGTTCTTTAGTTATACTCTAATTGTGGAAGAGTCTGGGACCGATACTGAGCTTCAGCACACTGTCTTCCTTTTTGGTGGCAATAAGGTAACAATTCATGGCTGGGAACCTTTCAGAATCTTGGGGAGGTGAGAGATGGTGTTTATAGTTTGGAAAAAACCCTCCAGCTGGATATCCTCCTCCCTGAAAATCACTGAGCTACAGCCTTGTTTTCTTAGAAAAGCAGGTTCTAACTTCCAGTGGGAACCAAAGTGCTAGGAAGCCATTTCCCCAGACCTCAGCCACTCAGCACATAGAGGGATCGAAGGACTCAACCCCTGCTCCGGGGGCTGTGACAAGTATAAGTCCCTCCTGCTGTGGCAGGAAGGACTTTCCTAACTCAGTGTCTTTTCATCCACAGACACCCAGAAGTCAGGGGTTCCTATCTTGGGGCCTGCCTATGACTACTTGGGTATGTGTTTAAAAGTGATCTGAGGGCTTCCCTGGTGACCCAGTGGTTAAGAATCCACCTCCCAATGCAGGGGACATGGGCTTGATCCCTGGTTGGGGAACTAAGATCCCACATGCCATGGGGCAGCTAAGCCTGCACGCTGCAACTGTTGAGCCCATGTGCCACAACTACTGAGCCCACACACCACAACTAGAGAAAAGCCTGCATGCCACAACTAGAGAAGCCCACGTGCCACAAGATCCTGCATGCTGCAACAAAGATCCTGCGTGCTGCAGCTAAGACCCGATGAAGCCAAATAAATAAATAAATAAATAAATAAGATCAGAAATTTATGACCAGTCACCAAATTAATAGAGTTGCCAAAATAGCAAATAGACAGTTTTGATGGCTTTTCCTGGAGATTCACACATAAGCATTTGAGAGACACCTATACAAATATTTTCAACAAGTTTTGGCTTTTTAATTCAGAGACATTTATTTATTCAAATATTGACTTAAAATTTGAATTCTGGTGTATAATAAGTACTGCAATAGGCTTCCTGTTGAAGGAGTTAATTATATTTATTGCCAGATGTGTAAAAGATCCCTGTCCTTAATAATAAATTCCCTTGTGGAAAAAAATAATTAGCAAAATAGCATACTGTTTCCCCAGCCTTCAAGTTAAAATGAAAATGTTGATATTTTTAATCAAAAAGATGTTAAATTTCCACAGACCCTAAGGGCTAGCACTTAAAAACTTTGGTACCTCCAGTATATACACTGTGTATGTATTTATTTTCTGCCACAAATCTTCTCTTAGGCAGGTTGGATAGTTTCTCAGAGTAACACTTTGCACAAAGAACTTTTGGAATGCATGATGGCTGGCATGTGTAGTTAAGCTCTGAATAACCACACACTTTATCCTAGAAAGATACTAAATTTCGGCATGGGGTGAGTTTGTTTGTTTGTTTGTTTTAATTTAAGACAACTTTGCTGACTTAGATATAATGGTGCATTTGAGAAAAAGGAATGGTAGTTTTTAAGAGAGACTGTATAGACATTGATGCTTTTGTGTAACCCTGTGGGATGGTGAACTTGATGTGGTCAGCTCATGCCAGTGCTCTGTGAGGGGCAGATGAGTCAGCGCCCTGCACTAAGGGTTGACTTGGGGTCTTGAGAGCGTGGTGGGGTCACATTTGCTAAGAAAGGAAAACTGGGTAGACATTCAGTCATCTGTTCATTCAGCTGACATTTTTCTTTTGAGCATCTGCTTCATACCAGGCATTGAAGATGAAGAAGATACTCAGAAAAATGGGTTCTAGTCTCTCCTCAGGACTCAAGGAATTTTCAGTCTCAAGGGGAAGACGGAGAAGTAAACAGAGACCTACAGTTTATTATGGAGTGGCACCTTACCCAGCCTGGGGTGGGGGGCGGGGGAGGAGGGAGGACTCAGTGGAAAGCTTCCTGAAGGAGGGGGATTCAGAGCAGGATCTTAAAGGACAAATAGGAGTTAGGTCAAGAAATGGATGGGAAGGATATTACAGCAAGAGATAAGTGTCATGTGCAGAGGCCCAGTAGACACACAACTGAACAGTGAGAAGAATGCCTGCTGCAAGGCAGGCAGTATGCTCAGTGAGGGGCTTACCCACATTCTTTCATTTAATCCTCACAATGTATTCTAAGCTCGGCATCCCCATTTTACAGGTATGAAAACTGACAGAGAAGTTAAGTAACTTGCCCCTGGCCACACAAATAGAGATACCACAGGGATCTGTGGAACCCAGATCCATGTTAATTTAGAAGCAGACTTCTTACAAATACTGTTCATCATATTCCACTTTCAGTAAATTTTTATGAGCAGGCACTCCTAAATAAATATTAATTCAGTCATGCATCAGTTCTCTACACTGTGCTAATATATTACGCATGTATTATAAAACACACACAGAAATAGAAAATTTCAGTTAGAGTTAATGACAGACATTTAAAAAAATTGTCTCGCTAATTATAGTGGCTGAATACTATCATTAGGTAATATCTCAAGGTCTGATATACATTTAGGGCATTATTGATAAAGAAAACAGACATAAATCCACATTTCCATCTTGATAATTTTAACTGCTGGGAGGCCAAAGTTCTGATCTAATTAGATTATTCTTATTCATCAGCTCAGAGTGCAGCTAAGGAGGAGCTTGCACTCAGTAAAAGGATGGTCTTCAATCCTTGATTTTTTGCAGTGATCCTTTAGCCACTTGTCCATTTGTGAAAATAAGTTTAGTTTAAACTGGATAACGTATTTCATAAATCCACTTAACCAAGTAAATGGAAACTGTCATAGGTTGCCAAAAGCAACAAAGAAACGAGGGCCCCTACTGCCCCTTCTGTCAAATCCCACTCTTCCCTCAGAGTATTCCACGTACAGATCGTGACATGGGACAGGGTGACAGGGTGACAGGAAGGACCGGACAGAGAGGAGCAAAGGAGGAGCAGATAGTAGGACTGTAGTCTTGACTGGGTTCCCCCTATCTGGTGTATTCTTAGGTTTCCATACTTGTGTTATAAGAATCATAGCACTCTTCACCATGATGTGAAATCCAGTGTGAAGTTGGTCCTTTGAAGGGGTTTAGTTGACTGGAAGAACTGATGTTTTACGGTAAGACAATGAAATAGCAATGTCACTGCTTTAGGTGCAGCCTCACGGGGATCTTGTATATGTATGGCCAAAACTATAAAGGTACTTGTGTGAACAGAAAGACAAAAACATTCTGTCCTGGCATTCTCAGGACAGGACCAGTTGAATGGTACAAAGTACTTCATGCCATCAGGTAGTGAAATATAGTGCTATTATTCATTCAGGCAGTAACTATTTGTTGATGTGATAATGTGTGCCAGGCATGTGCTAGAGGCAGGGGCTGCAGCTGTCAGCAAGACGGGATCTGTGTCTTTGTAGAACATGCAGTCTAGATGCAGTACAGATATTAAGAAACATAATAACATAATAGAATTAAGTACTCTTGTGATATGGGCTTCAGAGGGAAGCAGAGAGACATAGTCTAGTCTGAGAAAGTCAGGGAAGCCTCTCTTGAGAGAGATGTTTAAACTGACCTCACCTAAGGATGAGGGTGATGGAGAAGGGGAGGGAAGGGCATGTCAATCAGAGAAGATGGCCTTACGGTGGGGATTCTAGTGCAAGAAGGCTGTTGTGAGCAGGGGCAGAGACTGGGGAGGACAGGGTTGCAATGGAAGCTGGGTGCTCGGGAGCAGGGCCTGGGGCTTGTTAAAGAGTTTCACTTGTACCCCAAGAGCAGTGGGAAGCAGTGAATGTTTTTAAACCTCTGAGAAGTAGGATCAGATTTTCAGTTGTAAAAAGGTCATTTTGGCCACATGTATGGAATAGAATGGAGGGGAGAAGGCAGAGTAAGGGGACAGAGGATGTAACCTGAGGGGTGAGTTCTTTCCATTAGATGTCAGAATGAACATCAGCAGCTGGTGCAGGGCTGTGCTTGGCGAAACAAAACTTTGGCAATAGAGGGAAGACAGACTTCCCACTCTTAATAATTTAAAATTAAGTAACGAGTTTTTTGAAAAGCAGTTTCAATAACTAGTAGATATTCAAGTTCCACATGGCATGTGTGGTTTTCTTGGTTCCTGGGCTGCAGCTCTGAGCAGTGTCTGTTTGCTGGCCGGCCAGCGCCCTTCCTCCCCTGGCTGTTCCTCTTTCACATCTTCCTGGTTTGTCTGCTGTCTGCTGTTGAAGCAAAGGGTCAGCTGAGGGACGGGCAGGGAGGGGCAGGGAGACCAAAAGAGGGTGCTTTCCCTCAAAGACTGGTGCTTATTTTGTTTTTACAGGTCAAATCTCAAAGTCAGTATTCAATCCTTGCATGGGATGGGCATGGCTTTTCCCTTCCTGTCAATTCTGGACTCAAACATGATTTTATTTCTTGTTTCCAAAGCAAAAACACCGTACATTGATCTTTACTCACTACAGGTAATGCACACGAGAGAGGGGTACAGTCCCAAAGAGACACGTCATTGATGAAGCCCGCGTGCCGAGTGGATCTCTTCGACGACCCCTGCTACATCAATACGCAGACTCTTCAAAGCACGCTAGGCTCTGCTGGAAATCAAAGTCCAGCTCACCCACTGGGGACCCCATGGTACCGTGAAAGTAAGTGGCTTCTCATTGCCTGTATTAGCTTCCTGTGCTGCTGTAACAAGTTACAACAGACTGGGTGTCTTAAAACAAGAGAAATGCATTCTCTCACAGTTATGGAGGCCAGAAGTCCTAAATCAAGATGGCATCAGGGTTGGCTCCTTCTGGAGGCTCTGGAGGAGAACTGGTTTCATGTTACTCTCCTAGCTTCTGGTGGCTGCCAGTAATTCTTGATGTTCCTTAGGTTGTAGACATGTCACTCCAATCTCTGCCCTCGTCTTCACATGGCCTTACCCCTGTGTCTCAAGTCCCCCTCTTCTTTCTCTTATAGGACACCTTTCTCTTATAGGACAACACCTTTCTCTTATAGGTAGGCCCAAAATCCAGGAAGATCTCATCTCGTGATCCTTAATTTAATTACATTTGCAGAGACCCTTTTTCCAAATTAGGTCACATATGCAGGTACCAGGGATCAGGACTTGAGCATATCTTTTGGGGGCCACTGTTCAACTTGCTATACTGTCTCTCATTTTAAAGAACGCTATTTCCTTGGCCTCATGTTTCAGAGAATTAAAAGTATTCTTTCTTACCTCAGTCCCTCACCACAGTTAATAAAGGTTAGAACTTTGTGGCGCTGTTACAGATTTCAAGGTTTTGGAACTTTGATTTTGAATAATCTTTTCAAACACTTTAAATTGACTCCCAACTTTTGCTTTCTGCTGTGTGCTTTTGCTGAAGGAAGGGCTGTCAAAGCCAGGAGATAATTTTGAATTTGTTTGTTTGCTTGGGGAACAATGGCCACTGTTCCAACTCTGTTTAGTGATGGTGTTAATTTTATTCATTTCAAAACCCCTTAGTAGGGCTTCCCTGGTGGCGCAGTGGTTGAGAATCTGCCTGCCAATGCAGGGGACATGGGTTCGAGCCCTGGTCTGGGAAGATCCCACATGCCGCGGAGCAACTAGCCCCGTGAGCCACAATTACTGAGCCTGCGCGTCTGGAGCCTGTGCTCTGCAATGAGAGAGGCCACGATAGTGAGAGGCCCGCGCACCGCGATGAAGAGTGGCCCCCACTTGCCATAACTAGAGAAAGCCCTCGCACAGAAACGAAGAGCCAACACAGCCATAAATAAATAAATAAATAAATAAATAAAATTAAAAAAAGAAAAAAAGTTTAAAAAAAAAAAAAACCCCTTAGTAAGTCATCTATATAGCACTAAAATAAGGTGACTTCTTTCTTCAATTAGGTACTATGAGTAAAATACAATAAGACAAACATCATTTTCCTGCCAGATTGCTTCCAGGAGTAAGTCCATAAACAGGAACATAAATAAATAAAAGCAAAACAAGCCAAAAGCCTACAATCAACTAAAAAATAAATTAAAAAATGCTTTTCATAAAGTACTGGTGCTTGTTGGGTTCAGAGATTGGTGTCAAATTTGGCTTACTCCAAAGATAGAGAATCAGTCGCTGAGAAAGTCCTTTCACTAGCCCAGGAGGTCACTCTAGACTGACTTTCCAGCTAGTGTGGCTGCAGTGACAATAAAGTTTGGAAGGAGATTTTGCTGGGGCTGAGCTTCACTTGACCACCTTAACTCTCTAGACTGAGACAAAGGTTTTCATTACCAGCCAGGTGGCAAGTAGGCCATCTTCTTGCAGGCTTTCCAAGATCACTCTTGGCAACCAAACAACCCAGTTGGGTTCTCTAGAAGCAGACTCTGAGTTGGAGCTGGGCATGCAGGGTCTTTATTGGGATCAGTACCAGGAAGGGAGGGGAAGAAAGCAGGCTTGGGCAGAGGGAGAGGTGGAGCAACCATGCAGGCCTGACAGAGCCTCAGCCAACCCTACAGAGAGCATGTGGGGGCCCGTCAGAGTTGCCCCACATGGGGCCCAAGGGCAGGGCCTTTTAGCCCCACTTATCTCAGTCTTTGGATGTGGGCCATGAAGGAGGGCAAGCCATTGGGCAAGCAGCTGTCTGCAGCTGAGGCAAACCCTGAAGGGGTGGTCAGCTGGAGACCAGCCCCAGTAAAGCACCTGGGGTACTTGGTCCTTCCTTGAAGTGGGATCTGGGTAGTGCATCTCCATGTCCACCACAGAGAGCATCTTGTGCCATGGATGATGGGATATGCAATGAATTCAGATTTCTGCAGTGAATTTAACTATTTAATGTAGAGTAGCCTGTGTGAATAGGGTAATATATGTTAGAGGGACAGTGTTTTGAAAAAAATTTTCTGGACCCCAGGGGTTTTTTTGTTTGTTTGTTTTTCATTTTTTAGGATAAATAATTGTATTTATTCAAATATAGTTTTTTTTAAAATTTTTATTGGGGTATAGTTGATTTACAGTGTTGTGTTAGTTTCAGGTGTACAGCAAAGTGAATCAGTTATACATATACATATATCCACTCTTTTTAGATTCTTTTACCATATAGGCCATTGCAGAGAATTGAGTAGAGTTCCCTGCGCTATACAGTAGGTCCTTATTAGTTATCTATTTTATATATAGTAGTGTGTATATGTCAGTCCCAAACTCCCAATTTAGTCCCCCCACCCCCCCTGCCTTGGACCTCAGGTTTTGGAAATAACTTTATAAGAGCATACATTCAATAGCTTCCATTTCATGGACTTTTCAAAGCAACAATATTTTTTTTTAATGGGGACAACAACAGGTTTTTGTTTGTTTTTAATAATTTGCCTTATTTATTTTATTTATTTATGTTTGGCTACGTTGGGTGTTCATTGCTGAGCATGGGTTTTCTCTAGTTGCATCAAGCGGGGGCTACTCTTCGTTGCGGTGCGCGGGCCTCTCATTGCGGTGGCTTCTCCTGTTGGGAGCACGGGCTCTAGGCACGCGGGCTTCAGCAGTTGTGGCTCGCAGGCTCAGCAGTTGTGGCACATGGGCCTAGCTGGTCCGCGGCACGTGGGATCTTCCCGGACCAGGGTGCGAACCCATGTCCCCTGCATCAGCAGGCGGATTCTTAACCACTGCGGCACCAGGGAAGCCCAAAGCAACAATATTTTATTAGAAAATACATTTAGTGGGTGGCCCAAATTATGTAATCTGGGATATTCCTTGATTTACAACTCCAGTTCCTTTATAAGCAAATCTTCAATGTTAAAAATCGTTATGGAACTTCCCTGGTGGTGCAGTGGTTGAGAATCTGCCTGCCGATGCAGGGGACATGGGTTTGTGCCCTGGTCTGGGAAGATCCCACGTGCTGCGGAGCAACTAAGCCCATGCACCACAACTGTTGAGCCTGCGAGCCACAACTACTGAAGCCCGCGAGCCTAGAGCCCATGCTCTGCAGCAAGAGAAGCCACCGCAATGAGAAGGCTGCGCACCGCAACAAAGAGTGGCCCCTGGTCGCCGCAACTAGAGAAAACCCGCGTGCAGCAACGAAGACCCAACGCAGCCAAAAATAAATAAATAAAATAAATAAATTTAAAAAAATCGTTATAATCAAGCAAAGAAACTTTGCCTCTTGTCATAGACAATTCAATAATATGAAAGGCAAAACTAATCCATATTAACATTCCTGTCATTAGTTGAAAGTAAATAAGGCTTGTTCTGTCTAAAACTGTAATGTCAAAATGTGTTTTCATTGATTCTAGCCTCTTTCTTTTTTCATCCTCTTTCCCTCTCCCTGCCTTGGTGGCAATTTGTTTAATAATTTAGGCCTCTGGTTCTCTCTCACTCTTTATTTCCATTTGAGATTTAATGTACCATAGCCCTCCTGCACTCTTGCTACCCCTTTGAGGTTAATTTCAGTATATCATTGCTCCCTCTAAAAAAAATTAACTCCAACTCCAAAAGTATAAATAATGTTGATTTAAGAAAATCTAGTAAGATGGAGTAGGGATAACTTTATACATAACGTTCTGCATTGTCTTAAATACACCTTTTAACGTTTCCCCCCTAATGTGTCCTCCTGTTTCTTTCCTTCCTCCTGCAAAAATCCTCTTTACCTCTTTTTTTTTTTTTCTATTTGTGGTACACGGGCCTCTCACTGCTGTGGCCTCTCCCGCTGTGGAGCACAGGCTCCGGACACGCAGGCTCAGCGGCCATGGCTCATGGGCCCAGCCGCTCTGCGGCATGTGGGATCTTCCCAGACCAGGGCACAAACCCGTGTCCTCTGCATCAGCAGGCAGACTCTCAACCACTGCGCCACCAGGGAAGCCCTCCTCTTTATCTTCCTTAGGCATATTTAGCCTCCCTTACCCAGATTAGTTACTAATTAGTTCAGTAAAACAAAACAAAAACAAATCCAGAGACATGAACCTAATATATCTCAAGTATGCCTTCAGGGCTCCTCAATTCATCCTGTCACACTGCCAACATAGGAAAAGCTCTAACACAATCTTTAATCTGATCAAACATAGCAGAAGGAAACCATTAGTACTGAAGCTAATTTTTGTATTGAATTATTATTAGTTTCAGTCTTAGCTTCCATAACAAAGAAACCCCCCTAAATCCCATAGTGTAAAAAGGACTGAAGTTTATTTATTTTACCTAATAGCCCAAAGATGGATGGTATAGGACTGGTGGGACAGCTTTGCCATTGTGACACTTGGCTTCCATCTCTGGTCTAAGAGCTTCAGTTTGGTCTAAGGTCTTCTATCTTTAGTCTGAGAGCTTGAGCTCTCACCATCACATCTGTGTTCAGCCAGTGGGAAGTAAGAAAGGCACGCGGAGTGCACACACATTCCTTTAAAGGACATGACCCAGAAGTGGTAGACATCATTTGTTCTTACCTGCCATTGGCAGAACTTACACATGGGGCCATACCTAGCTTCACGTTACTCTAGCTAGGTGGCCATGTGCCCAGCTAAAAATTAGGAATTCCATAATGTAATGAAAGGGAGAATAGATATTGGCACACAATTAACTGTCCCTGCCGCTGCATACCTTTCTGCCACTCAAATATGCATGAGCTCTTCTTTTCACTTAGAACATATTTGCCTTCTCCCAAAGAGAGACCTTGCAAATACCCCAAACAGTTACAGCATCCAGCCTAAAGTCTGTGACATCCGGGTGATATGAAGTCCTCTCAATCAAGATTGGATGGGGATCCTTACTATTTGCCAAGTTTTCTGCCCTCTTCCACACCCAAAATTAGTGGTAGAAGAGGAATAAGATAGCCTCAATAAAAACCCACATTCACAAAAGGGAAGCAGGCAAAACACACAGTGGTTATTGGTCCATAGTGATTACCAAATCCTGCCAGGCAGTAATTGTGAAGACTTCCTGAGCTGGAAGTGGAGAAAGTGATTTGCTTGGCCTCTGGCTCAGTATTATGGGAGGAATCTCCTTGTCCATTGTTATCTGGGTTGTTTCTGCTATTATCCTTCGTGTGTCCATCTAAAGTAGATGTTGGAGAAAGTGCCTTTCTTGGGGCTTCACCACTTGTACAGCTTATTTCCTGTTGATGTGGGTTTGAGAGATTGGAGTTTGCTTTAGAGGCCAAAAAGCCATAGACAAGAAGGGATTTTCATTTCTTTGGCAATGTATCTTCCTTAAAAACTTAGTAGGATTTCACTCTGTCCATTTAGAGTCAGTTCTACATGAAATTTCCCATAATATTCCTTCACTGTCCTTTTATTGCATGAAGGATGCATTCTCTCTTTCCTGTTATTTGTAATTTGTTTTTTTTCCTTGATCACTGTTCTTTGAGATTTATTAATTTAATTGTTATTTCCAAAGGACCCAGGTTTTGTTTTAATTTTCTATTTTTTTTGTTTTCTGTTTCATTGACTTCCATTTTTTATCTTTATTATGTCTTCCTTCTACTCTCTTTGGATTAAATTTCCTCCTCGTTGCCTAGCTTGTACTACATTTTCTTCTATTGCCTTTATAGTTTTATTTCCAAATAAAATATTTATTTCACTTGAACTTTATATTTTCTCTGAGGTAGGGTGTCTAACTTAATTTTACCTATGAAAGTGATCTAATATTCCAAACAACATGGACTAAATAATGTCCTCTTTCTCTAGTGCCACTCTCCATTTTACTAGATTCCTTCTACATGTGTGAATCTGTTTCTGGGCCTTTATTCTGCTTTTTATATTGGCCCACTTGCTTGTTGTATACCAGTATATTAATTACTATATACAAATTACTGTGGCTTTTTAATATATCTTAATAGCCATGTAATTTTTCCTTTGTATTACAGATTAATTTTTTTTCTTAGTACCACCTTGATCTTTCACTTAGGCTTAACATTTTATGTTAACATCTTACTTTACCAACTTTTTAGACACTTTATAGAGGTGAATGTATTTTTCCCCTCAGTAACGCGATGAATTTCTATTTTATAGTTTTCACACACCCAGTAATCCATACTGATGAATAATATACAGTTGATTCTCATAATTTGTGGGTTCCATATTTGAGAATTTGCTTACTTGCTAAGATTTATTTGTAATCCCAGAATCAGTACTCATGGCACGTTTGTGGTCATTTGTGGATATGTGCAAAGCAACAAAAATTTTGTGTCACCCAATGTGCACATTCCCAGCTGAGGTCAAACAAGGCGACACTCTGCTTTCTTGTTTCAGCTCATACTGTAAACAAGTGAACTTTTGTGGTCTACTTAGTGCCACATTTTGCATATTTTTATGCTACCTCTTGATGACCTTGATGTTTAAAATGACCCCCAAGTGTAGTGCTGAAGTGCTGTCTAGTGTTCCTAAGTGCAAGAAGGCTGTGATGTGCCTTACAGAGAAAATGTGTGTATTAGATAAGCTGAGTTCAGACATGAGTTACAGTGCTGTTGGCCATGAGTTTAGTGTTATTAAATCAACAATATATACTAAATAAGGTGTCTTTAAACCCAAACACACATAAAACAAGTTTATATAATGATTGATTGATTGATGAAAATATTGTGACCTGAAGCTTGGTAGAACCTAACCCTGCATTTGTCCTAGGGGCAGTGGTTCGGTTTTCACTAAATCAGTGTTCTGGCAATTTTATAAAATATAACTACTTGCATAAAGAGACTGCTTATGGTCCTCCAGAATCAGAGGTGGAGTCTTATAACACGTGGGGAGAAAAGGGTAGGCTTTTCTTCCCACAACAGAAAACTGAGGATTGTCCCCCTGACACTTTTCTCACAAAAGTATATCCCTCTTCTGATTTTCCCTTTAGTTAGGTGGCTATCTTGACTCTTGTATACATTTTTTATTCTATAAACAGTGTTTTTAATTCAAAAGTAATACAAATACTCATAGAAGAAATCGAAATAATAAATAATGCTATTTTAAAATATGTACCTTCCCAAGGCTTAGCACCATATACAGTTCCCTAAGATATTAAGAGTTCCTTCTGATTACTTCCAAAATGTTAATGCATGGTTAAGTATTTAGCTATCTACTTATGTACCTCTGTCTGTCTACAGATAGATCTAATGATCAATCTATCTATCTAATCATTCTTCTTTAAAAATAAATGGAGTATCCCCTCCGTACTTGTTCTTTTTCACTCTTCTATTTTAGAGATTTGTCCAAAGTAGCACATAATATTTTGTAGTTTTCTTTTTTCCAGTTTTATTGGGATAAAATTTGACATATAACATTGTATTAGTTTAAGGCATGCAACATACTGATTTGATATATATATATATATATATATATATATATATATATATATATATATTGCAAAACAATTACCACGCTGTTTAGTTAACATCCATCACCTCACATAGTTAGTTTTTTTTTCTTTGTGATGAGAACTTTTAAGATCTACTTTCAACAACTTTCAAATATGCAATACAGAATTGTTAACTATAGTTGCCGTGTTGTACATTACATCCCTAGAACTTATTTATCTTATAACTAGAAGATTGCACCTTTTTAGCATTTCCCCCATCCCTCACTCTGTCTCTGTCAATCACCCATCTGTTTTCTGTTTCTATGAGTTCTGTTTTTTTGGATTCCACATATAAGTGAGATCACACAGTGTCTATCTTTCTCTGTCTGACTTACTTTATTTAGCATAATGCCTTCAAGGTCTATCCTTGTTGCAGTTGGCAGGACTTCCTTCTTTTTTATGGCTTAATCATATTCCACTGTGTATTTATATCATCTATTTATCTGCCAGTAGATACTTAGATTGTTTCCATGTCTTGGCTATCAGAAATAATGCTTCAGTGCACATGAGGATGTGGATATCTTTTTGAGATAGTGATTTCATTTCCTTAAGATATATACCCTGAAGTGGAATTGCTGGATCATACAGCAGTTTAAAAAAAAAAATGTTTGAAGAACCTTCATACTGTTTTCCATATGGCTGCACCAATTTACATTCTCACCAATAGTGCACAAGCGTTCTCTTTTCTCACCAACACTTAACCTCTTGTCTTTTTGATGATAGCCATTCTAACAGGTGTGAGGTGATATTTCATGTGGTTTGATTTGCATTTTCTTGATGATTAGTGATATTGAGCATCTTTTCATATACCTGTTGGCCATTTGTGTGTCTTCTTTGGAAAGATGTCTATTCAGTTCCTCTGCCCATTTTTTAATTGGATTGTTTTTTTTTGCTATTGAGTTGTATGTGTTCTTTATATATTTTGGATATTAACCCCTTATCAGATAAATGATTTGCAAGTATTTTTTCCCATTCTGTAGGTTGCCTTTTCCTTTTGTTGATGGTTTCCTTTGCTGTGCAAACTTTTGGTTTGATGTAGTCCCAACTTGCTTGTTTTTGCTTTCTTTGCCTTTGCTTTTGGTGTCAAATCCAAAAAACCATTGCCAAGACTGATGTGAAGGAGCTTACCCCTTGTTTTCTTCTAGGAGTTTTATGATTTCAGGTCTTATGTTCAAGTCTTTAGTCCATTTTGAGTTGATTTTTGTGTATGGTGCAAGATAGGCATCCAGTTTCATTCTTTTACATGTGGCTGTCCAGTTTTCCCAGCACCATTTATTGAAGAGACTATCCTGTCCCCATTGTCTGTTCTTGGCTCCTTTGTTGTAAATTAATTGACCCTATATGTATGGATTTATTTCTTGGTTCTCTGTTTTGTTCTGTTGATCTATGTGTCTGTTTTTATGCCAATACCATACTGCTTTGATAACTACAGCTTTGTAATATAGTTTGAAATCAGGACACACCATGCCTTCAGCTTTATTCATCTTTCTCAAGATTGCTTTGGCTAGTTGAGATTTTTTGTGGTTCCATACAAATTTTAGGATTGTTTGTTCTTTTTCTGCAAAAAATGCCATTGAAATTTTGATAGGGATTGTATTGAATCTATAGATTGCTTTGGGTAGTATGGACATTTAAAAAATGTTAATTATTCTAATCCATGAACACAAAATTTCTTTCCATTTGTTTGTGTCTTCTTCAGTTTCTTTCATCAATGTCTTATAGTTTTCAGTGTATAGATCTTTCACTTCCTTGGTTAAGTTTATTCTTAAGTATCTTTTTCTTTTTGAAGTTATCATAAATGGGATTGTTTTCCTAATTTCTCTGATAGTTTATTAGTGTATAGAAATGCAAGTAATTTTTGTGTATTAATTTTGTATCCTGCAACTTTACTGACTTTATTTGTTCTAACAGTTTCTTTTTTTTTGGTGGAGTTTTAAGGTTTTCTATATATAATGTCACCTGCAAATAGGACAGTTTTACTTCTTCCTTTCTGATTTGGATGTCTTTTATTTATTTTTCTTGCCTAATTGCTCTGGCTAGGACTTCCAATACTATGTTGAATAAAAGTGGTGAGAATGGGCATCCTTGTCTTGTTCCTGATCTTTTATACCTGGAATAAATCCCACTGGATGCTTTTAATGTATTGTTGAATTTGGTTTGTTAATATTTTGTTGAGGATTCTTGCATCTATGTTCACATGTGATACTGGCCTGTAATTTTCTGTTCTTGTGGTATCCTTGTTTGGTTTTGGTAGTAGTGTAACACTGGGCTTGTAAACTGTGTTTGGAAATGTTCCCTCCTATTTTTTGGATGGAATTGAGAAGAATTGACATTAATTACTCTTTAAATGTTTGGTAGAATTCCCTAATGAAGGCATCTGGTTGTGGATCTTTATTTTTTTGTTGGAAGGTTTTTGATTAGTTGTTCAATCTTCTTACTAGTAATTCTTCTGTTCAGATTTTCTATTTCTTCATGATTCAGTCTTAGTAGGTTGTATGTTTTTAGGGATCTAAATCTATCCATTTTTTCTAAGTTATCCAATTTGTTGGCATAAAATTGTTCAGAGTAGTCTCTTATGATACTTTGTATTTGTGTGGTATCATTTGTAATGTCTCTTTTTCTTTTCTGATTTTATTTATTTGAGTCCTCTCTCTTTGTTCTTGGTCAGTCTAGCTAAAGGTTTGCTTATTTTGTTTATCTTTTAAAAAACCAGCTTAGTTTATTTTCTATTGTATTTTTACTCTCTATTTCATTTATTCCTGTTCTGATCTTTGTTTTTTTATTTCCTTCTATTAAATTTAGGCTCAGTTTGTTTTTCATTTTATAGTTCCTTGAGGTGTAAATTTAGGTTTTTTATTTGCAATCTTTCATTTTTCTTATGGAGGTGTTAATTGCTAAAAACTTGACTCTTAGAACTGTCTTCGCTGCATCCCATAAGTTTTGGTGCATCGTTTTCATTTGTCTCAAAATATTTTAATTTTCAATTAAATTACTTGCCTCAAGTTATATTCTGACTTCTCTTTTGATTTCTTCTTTGACCCATTGGTTGTTCAGTGGCATGTTTTTTAATCTCCATGTATTTGTGAATTTTCCAATTTTCTTCTTGTAATTGATTTCCAGTTTCATACCACTTTGGTTGGAAAAGATGCTTGATATGATTTCCATATCCTTAAATTTATTAAGACTTGTTTTGTGGCTTAACATATGATCTATCCTGGGGAGTGTCCCATATGTGTTTGAGAAGAATGTGTATTCTTTTGCTTTTGTATGGAATGTTCTGTAAATGTCTGTTAAGTCAATCTGATCTAATGTGTAATTTAAGTCCAGTGTTTCTTATGATTTTCTGTGTGAATGATCTATTTTTGAAAGTGGGGTATTAAAGTCCCATACTCTAATTGTATTGCTGTTGATTTCTCCCTTCAGGTCTGTTAATATTTGCTTTATATATTTAGGTGCTCCTATGTTGGATGCATAAACCTTTGTTACTTTCAATTGTTTTATAGTATTCTATTGTATGAGTGAATCATAATTTGTATAACCAATCCCTTATTGATGAACATCTAATTTTCCCTGTCCTTTGCTAGTATAATGATCAATACTGTCAAAAAAAATCCATTTACATGTGCTTTAAAAAAAAATTGAATGCATCAATATGCTGTCTTCACAGTTCACATTGGTTTCTTTAAATGTCTTGTTCTTTCTTTCTCATTGGAATTGCTTGCAATTGTTTAATCCAGATTTTTGATGTTAGATTTTTTCTCTTCCTTAAACCATATTCCCCCATTTCAAAGGTTTTACTCACCACTTACATATGGTTGTGGATATTCATATATATCTTATGTTTTCCTGAATTCCTGGTTGTGACAATGTGTCTTTAGTTGCTAATGGGAACTCCAAGATGACATGATTATTTTCTTCCATGATTCCTCTCACTTTTTTCTTTTTTGATCTCAGTTCAATCCAGAGTGATTTAAGCAACATTCCTTGTTGCTTCCTTAACTGTCAGTACTTCTGAGAAAATATAATTATATCAAGTTAATAATTCATTAAATAGTATATGGAAATTATATATAAATAACTATATTTAAATTATGATTATATTTTTCAAAGTCAACTTTATGTACAAAAAGGAGTCCATACTAGACAATGCACCACAATGTTAAAGAGTGGTTGTATTTGGTGATAGGATGAAAAGTGATTAATTTTCTTTGTTTTTCTGTGTTTACCAGATTTAAAAAAAATGTGTAACTTTTAAACTTAAAGCAAACGTTTAAAAATATGTTAGATATTCTGCTTTTAGAAAAGTTATATTTTCAGCAAATGTTTGGATGATTGAAATTGTGCTAATTTGGGAAACTATGTTAGGAAAATAATATCCATATCCTCAGGCTGGCCCATGATCTATTGCCTCTTTTCAAGATGATATAATGTCTGTTTTTCTTTTGTTTTGTCCTTGTCCAAGAGTGCTCCACAATCTCAGAATAAACCAAAAGCCATCATGCACTAAGATGTGTGCACCTACATACACATGCATGCATCTCCCTCACACTCACACACTTTCTCTGTCACGTACACAAACACACACACAACTACTCATCAGAAGTTCTCTATTATGCCTGAAAGCAGGCAGCACTAAGGCCAACTACATATATTATTCATCAACTCTGGACACATTTCTTCAGGCTTTTTATGGTAACCATAGATAGAACCTGATTGTAGAGGAGAATATGTTTAGCCATTAGATACAGACTGAAGATATTTTCAAAAAGTTATATTCATGAATGCTGCATCGAAATCGTGATATGCAGAGAGAAGTTCTTAAATAGTGCCAAAACTATAACATATTAATAGGAGACTGGATTATGTCTACAGGGCACTTGTCTTGTGTAAGTTATAAAACTTAAAGTCAAGAGGATTTCTCATTTGTGACACCCTTGTGTAAGGACATGTAAACATTCCTTTGCATTTATAAAGAGAAAGCTGGGTTTTATGCAAAAGATCCTTTGAATTTAAAAAGACAAAGTCTGATTTCTATGGTTATTTTCCTAGTAAATTTGCCATATTAAACATACAACACTTGGGAATTCCCTGGTGGTCCAGTGGTTAGGACTCTGTGCTTCTGCTGCAGGGGGCACAGGTTCAGTCCCTCACTGGGGAACTAAGATCATGCATGCTGTGCAGCACAGCCAAAAAAAAAAAAAAAAAAGCAAACATACAACTTTTATCTGGATTCAGACCTGAGAATTTTGTGTTATTACTTCTAGAGATGCTGTATATCATCCTGATAGCTTTGCTGTCTATTTAGGGACCTTTGTGGGTTATACAGAAGTAGAGTGGCTAGACCAGTTTTGAAAATGAAAAGATTTTCTCATCCAAGCCAAGTTTTAGAGTGTGGTGATTAAGAACCTGGGCTCTGATGATAGATCTCATTTCAAATCACAGATCTACAACATATTAGCAGTGTGACTTTGGGTAAGTCATTTAACCTTTTTAAAGATCCATTTCCTTCCCATCTAATTTTGAGAGCCAAACAGGATAATATATGTAAAGCATTGAGCAGTACCTATCATACTCAATAAATGTGAACTACATAATAATTGTTATTACTATGAGTACCAATAATACTATAAAGGGCTACCTAGATGTACCTTCTCATCCCCAGTGCTCTCAACTCTGGATAACATTTATTCTGTAGAGCCATGGGAACTTGCCTCAGGCCATGCCTCCCTGATGATTACCTTCTTCTACTTGATCAATTCTGCTTTGTCCAGGCAGGGGAATTACACAAACAGCAAAGTGGTCATTTACTAGGAATGCTGTAAGCTTCAGCACGGCTTTAAAGTTGATGGACAGAAGCATCTCTGAAGCACATTAGTAATTTGGTTTAAAATAAAAAGCTAAATATTAAAAAGTGGGCATAGCCCAAAGTTACTGTAGGCATTTTCAAAGCATTTGAGAATGTTTTAGAAGTTATCTATAGTCCAGGTACAGCATAAACCTCTTTCTCTTTAACATACAGCCCATGGGACATAAAGAGACTCTCTCTACACTTATGAAAGCAGTTCTTATGGGTCAGTTCCATTTCTCATTTGAAAGGAAAACTCCTGCACCTGGGCAAGCCTTTCCTGGTAACAGAAGCCAAAGGCAATGTTTGGATCTACCATTAAATTAGAGACTGTTGGAAGTTCTAGAAACAAAAACCCCATTTGTTCCAGAAATAGCATTATTTAAAGAGTGCCTGACACACAGTAGGTCCTCAAATTATATTTGGTGAGTGAGTGAATGAATGAACGAAAGGATGGATGAGGAGGTAACTTGGTGTTGTCTCTCTTTGTATTTTGATTTCAGAGGCACCAGAAACAGTTCAACCAGGTGCCACAGCCCAGCCTGCCAGCTCACATTCTTTGCCACACATTAAGCAGCAGCTGCGGAATGAAGACTGCTACCACGGCAAGCTGAGCAGGAAAGCAGCAGAGAGCCTCTTGGTAAAGGATGGGGACTTTTTGGTTCGAGAGAGTGCAACATCTCCTGGCCAGTATGTGCTGAGTGGGCTACAGGGAGGCCAGGCAAAACATCTTCTCCTGGTGGATCCTGAAGGCAAGGTATTATTGACCCCCATTAGAGTTTCACAGGATCTTGTGATTCAGGTTACTCTGAATGATAGGTCTAAAGCCTGATACTGCAGAGTGTTTAAGGTTAAGGGTTTACTTTTTCTTGAACCCTCCAGCTAGAGCAGGAAGTGGTAAATAGAGGCTAGTGGAGGGGTTTGAGTGGGAGCCACACTAGAGGATCACTTAGAGGACAGCCTCTTTCTGCCCTTCTCAGAGCAATTCAGTGAGTTAAATAAATACCTCCTACATGGAAGTACAGGGATTCATAGTTAACTGTTGATCAGTATCACATACAGAGTCCTTGCTCTCAGGGGGCTTATAATTTCATAAGACAGATGCTTAAATAATTATGGATGAATAACATAAGAATGGCTCAACCAAAGCATTATGGTGTTTCTCAGGATAGAAGGGGGTGCTCCGAATGAGGCAAACTGAAAAGGCTTCTTGCAGGGTCTGACGTGTAAGAGGAACCTTGAAAGAGGGCAAAAGTTTTAAAGGGAGATATTTGGAGCATAGGGAAGGAATCACAGGAGCAAACAGAGCAGTAGAATGGTATTAAATCAAATAAAAGAGGTATGGCTAGAGCAGAGGATACCTGTAGACAAAAATGATCCTGGACAAAAAACTATTATCAAAATAGTAATAGTAAGTTCTTCTCTATAAATAATTACTTTAAATGTAAATGGATTAAACTTCCCAAACAAAAGACACAGAATAACTGGATGGAGAGCTAAATGGACAAGATCCAACTATATGTATGCTATTTATAGGATGCTCACTTTAGATTTAAGGACACACATAGGCTGAAAGTGAAAGGATGAAAAAAGATATTACATGCAAATAATAACCAAAAGAGAGCAGAGGTGGTCATACTTTTATGAGGCAAAATATTTATAGGAATATATATGATAGAATGTATCAAAAAGTAACATGGCAAAAAGGTTGCTTGCAGATTTGGATTGGGTGACATTGTTTACCATTTTCCTAACTGGGAATGACAGTTGCTTTAAAAAGATAATGGTGGGGGGGGACCTTAAAGATGGCAGAGAAGTAAGACGTGGACCTCACCTTCCTTCCCACAAATACATCAAAAATACATCTGCATGTGGAACAACTCCTACGGAACACCTACTGAATGCTGGCAGAAGACCTCAGACTTCCCCAAAACAAGAAACTCCCCATGTACCTTGGTAGGGCAAAAGAAAAAAGAAAAATCAGAGACAAAAGAATAGGGATGGGACCTACACCTTGGGAGGGAGCTGTGAAGGAGGAGAAGTTTCCACACACTAGGAAGCCCCTTCACTGGAGGAGATGGGGAGTGGGTTGGGGGGAAGCTTTGGAGCCATGGAGGAGAGCGCACCAACAGGGGTGTAGAGGGCAAAGCGGAAAGATTCCTGCACAGAGGATCCATGCTGACCAGCACTCACCAGCCTGAGAGGCTTGTCTGCTCACCCGCCAGGGCGGGTGGGGGCTGGGAGCTGAGGCTTGGGCTTCGGAGGTCATCCCAGGGAGAGGACTGGGGTTGGCTCAGTGAACACAACCTGAAGGGGGCTAGTGCGCCACAGCTAGCCAGGAGGGAGTCCAGGAAAAAGTCTGGAATGCCTAAGAGGCAAGAGACCATTATTTTGGGGTGCACGAGGAGAGGGGATTCAGAGCACCACCTAAATGAGCTCTGGAGACAGGCAGGAGACACGACTATCAGCATGGACAACAGAGATGCCCATGAAGTGCTAAGGCTGCTGCTGCAGCCACCAAGAAGCCTGTGTGCAAGCACAGGCTACTATCCACACCTCCCCTCCCGCGAGCCTCTGCAGCCCGCCACTACCAGGGTCCCATGATCCACGGACAACTTCCCCAGGAGAACACATGGTGCGCCTCAGGCTGTTGCAACGTCATGCTGGCCTCTGCCACCGCAGGCTCACCCCACATTCCATACCCCTCCCTCCACCTGGCCTGAGTGAGCCAGAGGCCCCTAATTAGCCACTTCTTTAACTGCCTCCTGTCTGGGTGAAGAGCAGAAACCAGAGGGCGACCTACATGAAGATGCGAGGCCAAATCCACAGCTGAACCCAGGAGCTGTGCAAACAAAGAAGAGAAAGGAAAATCCCAGCAGCCTCAGGAGCAGGGGATTAAGTCTCCACAATCAGCTTCATGTACCCTGCATCTGTGGAATACTTGAATAGACAATGAACCATCCCAAAATTGAGGCAGTGGACTTTGGGAGCAACTGTAGACTTGGGGTTTGCTTTCTGCACCGAATTTGTTTCTGGTTTTATGTTTATTTTAGTTTAGTATTTAGAGCTTATTATCATTGGTAGATTTGTTTACTGCTTTGGTAGCTCTCTTCCTTTTTTTTAAAAAAAATATATATTTTCCTTATTCTCTTTTTGTAAGTGTGAATGTTTATTCTTCTTTGTGTGATTTTGTCCGTATAGGTTTGCTTTTACCATTTCTCCTAGGGTCTGTCTGTCCATTTTTTTTTTTTTTTTAGTATAGTTTTTAACACTTGTTATCATTGGTGGATTTGTTTATTAGTTTAGTTGCTCTCTTCTTTCTTTTTTTAAATTTATTTTTATTTTTTAAATTACTTTTTAGTGTTTTTATTTTAATAATATTTATTTTTTATTTAAAAAATGTTATTTTATTTATTTATTTATTTTTTCTCTCTCTTCTTCTGAGCCTTGTGGCTGACAGGGTCTTGGTGCTCTGGCCAGGTATCAGGCCTGAGCCTCTGAGGCGGGGGAGCCAAGTTCAAGACATTGGTCCACCAGAGACCTCCTGGCCCCATGTAATATCAACTGGCGAGAGCTCTCCCAGAGCTCTCCGTCTCAAAGCTAAGACCCACCTCCACTGAACGACCAGCAAGCTCCAGTGCTGGACACCACATGCCAAACAATTAGCAAGACAGGAACATAACTCCACCCATCATTAGCAGAGAGACTGCCTAAAATCATATGTTCACAGACACCCCAAAACACACCACCGGATGTGGTCCTGCCCACCAGAAAGACAAGGTCCAGCTCATCCATGAGAACACAGGCAGCAATCTCCTCCACCAGGAAGCCTACACAACCCACTGAACCAGCCTTACCCACTGGGGACAGATACCAAAAATGGGAACTATGAACCTACAGCCTGTGAAAAGGAGACCCCAAACACAATAAGTTAAGCAAAATGAGAAGACAGGGAAACACACAACAGATGGAGCAAGGTAAAAACCCACCAGACCTAACAAATGAAGAGGAAATAAGCAGTCTACATGAAAAAGAAATCAGAGTAATGATAGTAAAAGTAAAGATCCAAAATCTTGGAAACAGAATGGAGAAACTATAAGAATGGTTAAACAAGGACTTAGAAGAACTAAAGAGCAAACAAACAATGATGAACAACACAATAAATGAAATTAACGATTCTCTAGAAGGAATCAATAGCAGAATAACTGAGGCAGATGAATGGATAAATGACCTGGAAGATACAATAATGCAAATAACTACCACAGAGCAGAATAAAGAAAAAAGAATGAAACGAATTGAGGACAGTCTCAGAGACCTCTGGGACAACATTAAATGCACCAACATTCGAACTATAGGGGTCCCAGAAGAAGAGAAAAAGAAAGGGACTAAGAAAATATTTGAAGAGATAATAGTTGAAAACTTCCCTAATATGGGAAAGGAAATAGTCAATCAAGTCCAGGAAGCACAGAGAGTCCAATACAGGAAAAATCCAAGGACTAGCATGCCAAGACACATATTAATCAAACTATCAAAAATTAAATACAAAGAAAAAATATTGAAAGAAAGGGAAAAGCAACAAATAACATACAAGGGAATCCCCATAAGGTTAACAGCTGATGTTTCAGCAGAAACTCTGCAAGCCAGAAGGGAGTGGCAGGACATGTTTAAAGTGATGAAAGGGAAAAACCTACAACCAAGATTACTCTACCCAGCAAGGATCTCATTCAGATTCAACGGAGAAATTAAAACTTTTACGGACAAGCAAAAGCTAGGAGAGTTCAGCACCACCAAACCAGCTTTACTACAGATGCTAAAGGAATTTCTCTAGGCAGGAGACACAAGAGAAGGAAAAGACCTACAATAACAAACCCAAAACAATTAAGAAAATGGTAATAGGAACATACATATTGATAATTACCTTAAATGTAAATGGATTAAATGCTCCAACCAAAAGACATAGACTGGCTGAATGGATACAAAAACAAGACCCATATATATGCTGTCTACACGAGACCCACTTCAGACCTAGGGACACATACAGATTGAAAGTGAGGGGAAGGAAAAAGATATTCCATGCAAATTGTAAATCATAAGAAAGCTGGAGTAGCATTTTTCCTATCAAACAAAATAGACTTTAAAATAAAGACTATTACAAGAGACAAAGAAGGACACTACATAATGATCAAGGGATCAATCCAAGATGAAGATATAACAATTATAAATACTTATGCACCCAACATAGGAGCACCTCAATACATAAGGCAAATGCTAACAGCCATAAAATGGGAAATTGACAGCAACACAGTCATAGTAGGGGACTTTAACACCCCACTTTCACCAATGGGCAGTTCATCCAAAATGAAAATAAATAAGGAAACACAAGTTTTAAATGATATATTAAACAAGATGGACTTAATTGATATTTATAGGTCATTCCATCCAAAAACAACAGAATACACTTTCTTCTCAAGTACTCATGGAACATTTTCCAGGATAGATCATATCGTGGGTCACAAATCAAGCCACAGTAAACTTAAGAAAATTGAAACCGTATTAGGTATCTTCTGCGACCACAACGCTATGAGACTAGATATCAATTACAGGAAAAAAATCTGTAAAGAATGCAAACACATGGAGGCTAAACAATACACTACTAAATAACCAAGAGAACACTGAAGAAGTCAAAGAGGAAATCACAAAATACCTAGAAACAAATGACAGTGAACACGCAATGACCCAAAACCTATGGGATGCAGCAAAAGCAGTTCTAAGAGGGAATTTTATAGCAATACAACCTACCTCAAGGAAAATGAAACGTCTCAAATAAACAACCTAATCTTACACCTAAATTAATTAGAGAAAAAAGAACAAAAAACCCCCAAAGTTAGCAGAAGGAAAGTAATCATAAAGATCAGATCAGAAATCAATGAAAAAGAAATGAAGGAAACGATAGCAAAGATCAATAACACTAAAAGGTGGTTCTTTGAGAAGATAAACAAAATTGATAAACCATTAGCCAGACTCGTCAAGAAAAAAAGGAAGAACACTCAAATCAATAGAATTAGAAATGAAAAAGGAGAAGTAACAGCTGACACTGGAGAAATACAAAGGATCGCGAGAGATTACTACAAGCAACTCTATGCCAATAAAATGGACAACCTGGAAGTAATGCACAAATTCTTAGAAAAGCACAGCCTTCTGAGACTGAACCAGGAAGACATAGAAAATATAAACAGACCAATCACAAGCACTGAAATTGAGACTGTGATTAAAAATCTTCCAACAAACAAAAGCCCAGGACCAGTTGGCTTCACAGGTGAATTCTATCAAACATTTAGAAAAGAGCTAACACCTATCCTTCTCAAACTCTTCCAAAAAATTGCAGAGGGAGGAACACTCCCAAACTCATTCTATGAGGCCACCATCACCCTGATACCAAAACCAGACAAAGATGTCACAGAAAAAGAAAACTACAGACCAATATCACTGATGAACATAGATGCAAAAATCCTCAACAAAATACTAGCACACAGAATCCAACAGCACATTAAAAGGATCATACACCATGATCAAGTGGGATTTATCCCAGAGATGCAAGCATTCTTCAATATACACAAATCAATCAATGTTATAAACCATATTAACAAATTGAAGGAGAAAAACCATATGATCATCTCAATAGATGCAGAAAAAGATTTTGAACAAAATTCAACACCCATTTATGATAAAAACCTTCCAGAGAGTAGGCATAGGGGGAACTTACCTCAACATAATAAAGGCCATATATGACAAACCCACAGCCAACATCATTCTCAATGGTGAAAAACTGAAACCATTTCCTCTAAGATCAGGAACAAGACAAGGTTGTCCACTCTCACCACTATTATTCAGCATAGTTTTGGAAGTTTTAGCCACAGCAATCAAAGAAAAAGAAATAAAAGGAATCCAAATCCGAAAAGAAGTAAAACTGTCACTGTTTGCGGATGACATGACACTATCCATAGAGAATCCTAAAGATGCTACCAGAAAACCACTAGACCTAATCAATGAATTCAGTAGAGTAGCAGGATACAAAATTAATGCACAGACATCTCTTGCATCCCTATACACTAATGATGAAAAATCAGGAAGAGAAATTAAGGAAACACTTTCATTTACCATTGCAGCAAAACGAGTAAAATACCTAGGAATAAACCTACCAAAGGAGACAAAAGACCTGTGTGCAGAAAACTATAAGACACTGATGAAAGAAATTAAAGATGATACAGACAGATGGAGAGGTATATCATGTTCTTGGATTGGAAGAATCAACATTGTGAAAATGAGTATACTACTGAAAGCAATCTACGGATTCACGTCAATCTCTCTCAAACTACCAATGGCATTTTTCTCAGAACTAGAACAAAAAATTTCACAATTTGTATGGAAACACAAAAGACCCCACATAGCCAAAGCAATCTTGAGAAAGAAAAATGGAGCTGGAGGAATCAGGCTCCCTGACTTCAGACTATACTACAAAGTTACAGTAATCAAGACAGTATGGTACTGGCACAAAAACAGAAATATAGATCAATGGAAGAGGATAGAAAGCCCAGAGATAAAACCATGCACATATGGTCACCTTATCTTTGATAAAGGAGGTAAGAATATACAAAGGAGAAAAGACAACCTCTTCAATAAGTGGTGCTGGGAAAACTGGACCGCTACATGTAAAATAATGAAATTACAACACTCCCTAACAGCATACACAAAAATAAACTCAAAATGGATTAAAGACCTAAATGTAAGGCCAGACACTATAAAACTCTTAGAGGAACACATAGGCAGAACACTCTGTGATATAAAACACAGCAAGATTGTTTCTGACCCACATCCTAGATAAATGGAAATAAAAACAAAAATAAATGGGACCTAATGAAAGTTAAAAGCTTTTGCACAGCAAAGGAAACCATAAACAAGACGAAAAGACAACCCTCAGTATGGGAGAAAATATTTGCAAATGAAGCAATTGACAAAGGATAATCTCCAAAATATACAAGCAGCTCATGCAGCTCAATATCAAAAAAAAAAAAAAAACCAATCCAAAAATGGGCAGAAGACCTAAATAGACATTTCTCCAAAGAAGATATACAGATTGCCAACAAACACATGTAAGGATGTTCAACATCACTAATCATTAGAGAAATGCAAATCAAAACTACAATGAGGTATCACCTCACACTGGTCAGAATGGCCATCATCAAAAAATCTACAAACAATAAATGCTGGAGAGGGTGTGGAGAAAAGGGAATCCTGTTGCCCTATTGGTGGGAATGTAAATTGATATAGCCACTATGCAGAACAGTATGGAGGCCTTAAAAAACTAAAAATAGAACTACCATATGACCCAGCAATTCCACTACTGGGCATATACCCTGAGAAAACCATAATTTAAAAAGAGTCATGTACCACAATGTTTGTTGGAGCTCTATTTATAATAGCCAGGACATGGAAGCAATCTAAGCATCCATCGACAGATGAATGGATAAGATAAAGAAGATGTGGCAGATATATACAATGGAATATTCTTTTTTTTTTTTTTTGCGGTATGCGGGCCTCTCACTGTTGTGGCCTCTCCCGTTGCGGAGCACAGGCTCCGGACACACAGGCTCAGCAGCCATGGCTCACGGGCCCAGCCGCTCCGCGGCATGCGGGATCCTCCTGGACCGGGACACGAACCTGTGTCCCCAACATCAGCAGGCGGACCCTCAACCACTGCGCCACCAGGGAAGCCCTATATACAATGGAATATTACTGAGCCATAAAAAGAAACGAAATTGAGTTATTCGTAGTGAGGTAGATGGGCCTAGAGACTGTCATACAGAGTGAAGTAAGTCAGAAAGAGAAAAACAAATACCATAGGATAGCACATATATATGGAATCTAAAAAAAAAAATGGTTCTGAAGAACCTTGGACAGGAATAAAGATGCAGTCGTAGAGAATGGCTTGCGGACATGGCGGGGGGAAGGGTAAGCTGGGACGAAGTGAGAGAGTGGCATGGATATATATACACTACCAAATGTAAAATAGATAGCTAGTGGAAAGTAGCCACATAACACAGGGAGATCAGCTCGGTGCTCTGTGACCACCTAGAGGGGTGGGATAGGGAGGGTGAGAGGGAGACAGAAGAGGGAGGAGATATGGGGATATATGTATATGTATAACTGATTCACTTTGTTATACAGCATAAACTAACACACCATTGTAAAGCAATTATACTCCAATAAAAGGTAATTTAGGGTACTTTCCTGGTGGTCCAGTGGTTAAGACTTTGCCTTCCAATGCAGGTGGGTGTGGGTTCGATCCCTGGCCAGAGAGCTAAGATTCCACATGCCTCGGGGCCAAAAAAAAAAAAAAAAAAAAAAGGAAATATAAAACAGAAGCAATATTGTAACAAATTCAATAAAGACTTTAAAAATGGTCCACATCAAACAAAAAAAATCTTTAAAAAAGTAAATTAAAATAAAGGTAATTGGGAATGAGAAAATTGTTTACTAAGGGATGCAGAATTGAAAAGTACCTTTACTTTTCTTTATTCAGCAGTTACCTCATTCCAAGGATATGTCTGTTTTTAACCCTATGATTGTTTATGCCTTTCAGGAGAACCATTATCATTTACCCTAAATACATTTGTATTTCCTTTTCAAGGTGAGGACCAAGGATCATGTATTTGATAATGTTGGCCACCTTATCAGATACCACATGGATAATAGTTTGCCAATCATCTCTTCTGGAAGCGAAGTAAGCCTTAAACAACCAGTGAGAAAAGATAATAATCCAGTACTTTTGCATTCCAACAAATGACAGTATGGAAGTACATCACACTGATACTTCAGGAAAGTCCATTTTGTATTAGGACACAAAGATAATTCACACTTGGTTTCTAGATAAATTGGAGCACAAACTGCGAAGTGTATCTTTCTGAGACCATCATGGACTAGGTCCTTTATAAAATAAAGAACTAACAAAAATTGATCTTCAGAAAGTGAAAATCAGAAAAGGGGAAGAGGATGGGTCCCTTTGAAAAGATAGTATACATATGCACGGATGTCACTTTTTAAGGCCATATTGCATTGATAACAAGCTAAAAAAAGCACAATTAAAATTTCATGTGCTGAAGACAACTTGAATGAACTGCTGGGGCAGTGGTATGTGCCTTTCAACTTGATAATTTGGGGACATTTTCATATTGGGGAGATTAGTTCTAAATGTCTTCATATTCTATAACTATAGAACCATTTGCCAAAAAAGTTTTTCCTTGTTATAAAAATAAGAAGCCATTTGCTTAATAGTTATTGACTATTACATTTTCCGTTTGGTAACACTTTCACCTCAGTGTTAAAATAAATTTGACATTGAATTTGGACTGTGTCTATACCAGTGGAATCAAATCAAGGGCCACTGAAAGCATTGGTCAGTTTCATCGGCCTGTCCCATTTGCTGTTTAAAGGGTTGGAGCCCAAATTTTTTGGCCTAGTATTTCTCAATCTTTGCTATTTGGACTGTTTGTATGCAACATATGACAAACTAAAGAAGCCAAATCTATGTCATCTCTGATTTCATCGTATTTCTCCCTCCTTCCCTCTCCCCCTCACCCTTTCCCCCAAAAAAGAGCACATGAGTGCATGGATTTAAAAGATGGCAGACAAACCAGTGTTCTTCATATTCAATCTCCAGATTGGTTCCATTCTTATTTAAAGCACCAAATTTATTTTAAAGTATGGAGAAATATCCCCTTGACTGGTGGTGACTGAATCATAGGCCCTCATCTACATGTATCCTTAGCACCTTTTCTAGATATGACCAGACAAAATGTACCAGGGAGAAAACACTGAATGAAACAATTGGAAAGGTTTGACACATGCAGGCACACTCGGTAAACCGATGATGTAGTGAAGCGTTGTGTAAGCAAAAGCACTGGACTGGGCCTCATTGTGACCTTGAGCAACTTGGTGAACCTGTCTGTACTCCAGTTTCCTTATCTATAAAATGGGGGAGCTGGGCTAGGTGAATTCATAGGTCCATTTCAGCCCTAACATAATATGAATTTATAAAAGGCAAATTTTTCATTTATTAGGGGTCAGTGTTGATAACCAGTCTGTATAATTAAGCTTGAAACTGCAGCTTTTTCCTTTAGTCTGTGTCTGTACTCATTGAGATCATCATTCAGATAGCAGAGATCTGGAGCCTTTCAGTCAAAAACATTGAAACTTTGGAAAAATATAAGTGATGGTAGTAGAAGTAGATTTGGTTATTTTGAGTGGCAGAAAACGGCTTCAGTCTCAGCCCTCTACCTGCCTTTGCATATAGAGATATGGCCATTATTTTAGAGTTTTTTGTGTTTTTTTTTTATCTTGAGTTATCTGGACAATTGCCTTAATTCCACTTCACTTTGGCTGTGTAGATACAACTTAATCTTTGTAATTGTGAAATGTTTGCTAAGTTTTAAGTAAAATATGAGAAATTTCTTTCACATAGAAATCATCAGAAACCAAGCACACTGAACTCTAATATTTTTATGTGAAGGTTTATGCTTTTATTTTACTTTTACTGCCATTGGCTTCTTAGATAGGTTTGTTTCCTTTTATACAACTAGGAAATAATGTATTTTTCCTCAATTTTGCATACACTGTAGTTCTTGATTATTTGTCCTCATAAAGGGGATGAGCATGGGTGTAAATCAGCGAAGTTTATGGGTGATCTAATTATCTTAACAGAGACAGAGCAGGGCTGTGGTCTCATTCTGGTTGAGCAGAGTGATAACTGGGTGGCCAGAAGAAGTTCTTGATAGAAGATGATGCAAAGAGTATAGCTGGCGTGAGCAGGACACATAGATGGTCAGTGTTTGACTGTAACGGTGTGGTAGTTGGATGAGCAAACACCACACTTGCAACAACGGGCACAGTTAAAGGGAAACAACAAAAGAAGTGTTTGCCTGCATGCTCTTTTAATGTCGCATCCTTATCTTCATCTGTCTTAAGGTGGAAATCCATTTGCGTATAAATACCTGTAAACAACTTAAAAAAATAAATGATTATTGCTTTGTGATGACTGACAGTATATGTCTGATGTTTGGGATTTGGAAAATTTATCGTTTGTAGGATGCATCAGGGTCCTGACAGGAAACAGATGGTTCACTTAAATTGGGTGACTAGAGGAGAGTTTGATAAAGGGACTATTGACAAAGGTGTGGGTGAAGTATGGGGAAGCCACAAGGGAGGATGCAGTGCTCTTCAGCCAGTGAAGGAGTAGGGGAGGGAGCAGTAACAGAATCTGGAGGGAGAGCTGTGTGAAAGGGCTGCCTTTTAGGAGCTGTGGCCTACAGAGGAGGCACTTAACCAGCCCTGGGGACTCCACTGGGAGGAGGCTGAGGGGCATTATACTCAGTGGACGAAGGATAGCCTTTCAGCAAATGATGCTGGAGCAACGGTACATCTGTAGGCAAAAGAATGAACCTCACACTTTATGTAAACATTAGCTCAAATGGATTATGGACTTAAATGTGAAATGTAAAACTGTGATAACTTTTAGGAAAGAACAACATACAGGAAAGTCTTCAGGATATAAGGCAAGGCAAAGAGTCCTTAGACATGATCTGTTAAAGGAAAAACTGGTATGTTGTACTTCATCCAAAGTACACATTTTTGGGAATTCCTAGTGGTCCAGTGGTTAGGACTTTGCACTCTCACAGCCGAGGGCCTGGGTTCAATCCCTGGTCGGGGAACAAGCCAAAAAAAAAAAAAAAGAGAGAAAAATATACAAATTTTTGATCTGTGAAAGCTCTGATAAGAGGATGAAGGACAAGCTGTGGACTCGGAGGAAATATTTGCAAACCAAATGTCTAGAATAAATAAAAAGCTCTTAAAACTCAACATAAAAATTCTACTTAGAAAATGGGCAAAAAACATGCATAGACATTTCACTGAAGGTATACAGATGGCAAAAAGCAGGTGAAAATATATTCAGCATCATTAGCCAGTAGGGAAATGCAAATTAAAACCACAGTGAGCTATTACTACACACACAACAGAACGAGTAAATGAAAAATAACGACAACAATAAATGTTGGCTAGGATGAGAAGAAAGTAGATCACACGTACATTCCTGGGGAGAATGTAAAATAGTGCAACCCATCTGAAAAGCAGTTTGGTAGTTTATTAAAAAAGTAAACATGCAACTTACATTCAACCCAACAATTGTATTCCCGTGCATTGATCACAGAGAAATAAAAACTTACGTTCACACAAAAACTTGTACAGGAGTGTTTATAGTAGCGCTGTTTGTAATGACCTAAAACTGGAAAAGTCTCCAATGTTCCTTCGGTGTGTGAATGTTATACCAACTGTGGTACATCCATACCATGGAATACTACTCAGCAGTAAAAAAGAATGAATGATGAGATGCTGATACAACTACTTAGATGATCTTCAGAGAATTGTGCAGAGCAAAAACAAGCTAATTGCAAAAGGTTATATACCATAAAACTACACTTATATAACATTCTTGAAATGTTGTTTCTATAAAATTATTAAAATGGAGGACAGATTAAGGAAGGAGTCAGTAGGAGAGAGGGAAGTGAGTACAGTTGTAAAAGAGCAACATGAGGGATACTTGTGTGATTGAATTGTTTTGAATCTTGACTGCATCAATGTGGATATCTTGGTCGTGTTACTGTACTACAGTTTTGTGAGGTGTTATCATTGGTGGAAGCTGGGTAAAGCTTACAGGAGATGTCCCTGTATTATTTCTTGCAATCACAGGTGAATCTACAATTTTCTCAAAATAAAAAGTTTAATTTAAACAAGTTGGGGGGTAAAAGTTAGATATGGCAAGAGATTTTAAGAAGATTGCCACTTTAACCCTTGGCAGATTCACTGAATATACTAAATCCACCGAACATGGTAGTTGGCTCATCTTCGTAGTCCCAGGTCCCATCCTTCTAGCACTAGGGGGGGCCATGTGGCTGAGCTGCATGAGAACACCTCCATTACCTACTCAAATGTAAATGTTTGATGGCATCTCCAAAGATACATTGATAAGATCAAAGGGCGGCAAACATAGACGGTCAGCTCTGTCCAGACCCCCTCAGATCCACTGAGCCATTTCTGTGTGTTTTGCTCCTAACTGCCTGCACAGGTGACTGTTGATTCTAAGGACAACCTCAGGCTAGGGGAGCTGCTTTGGGTTACCAAGAGCCAGAAGTGCCCATGGACTTCCTCTTCCCCTTCCCTGGTGCAGGAACAGGAAGGCTCAGCCAATTGCCCCATCCTGATTACGCTCCAGAGATCCCTGTAGGGTCAGGTTGGGGCCAGCACTTCTCCTGAAAACGTATCCCTGCCTGGCTTCTTCCCCTTCCCTGTCCAGCTTCCTCACTCCCTAACAGCTTGCTCAGGGAAGCCCTTCCTTAGTAAATCATTTGCACTCAAATTTTCATCCCAAAGTTCACTTCTGGGAACTTGACCAAAGATAGAAGAATATCAAATAACTTAAAACATGTATCCCACTACTGGACAATAATATCTAAGTGTTCAAATACATTAACATTTTAAATAAATCCTATAATTTCTTCTAAATGATATCATTATGTTGTATTTTGTTAATATCCATTGAACATGTTATGTAAGCATATAAAGTACACACCAGTTTTATAATCTTGTCTTGGTACTTCTTTCTTTCCTTTTTAATCTACCGTTTCAAGAAGCAGAAGCAGAGTGTGGCACCTGGGAGGGTCTGCATTCCACGTTCAAATATAATTTTTGCAGCTTTGGATCTTTATCAAATGGTCATCATCACTTTTCTAATAGCTTTTACTGGTTTTCTGATTAAAAACCTTGATGCTATGGAAACTTGTAAGCATTAAATCCAGGCAATTGGCTGTCACACTTGGCCGGAGAGCATTGAAGAGGCAAAAGACTATTGTCCCACATACCTTTCATCCCCCAACCCCTTCTTTTTCTTGTCGTGAAAAATATGACCCAGTGACAATAAAGAACTAGAGAGGAACAACAGGAATTGTTGACTCACTTTAAGGGGAGGAATATGATACTGTTCCTATGATTTTATATTCCAAAATACTGCCCTATACATTTTTCAAAAAATGAGTAATTTTATCACTTGCCTTGATAATACATTGTTAGTTACTTAAATAGAGTAAATTAATAGCCAACACATTTCAATAAAGCATAAGCAAATTTCAGAGGAATTATAAATTGACTTTAGTAATAGATTACTGGTGACAAAAATTGAACCTCAACTTGGATATTAAAGTCGTTATAGGAAAAGTGTAAATTAATATATTAAAGCAGTTAACACTACGTGCAGTTAGGTTAACCAAACTCACAACAAACTTAATTGGTATCGATGGTGTTGCCAAGCAAAGCTGGTTTATAATTAAGAAGCAGGAATAACAGCTCTTAAAAACCATGACTTACTGGGAATGGTGCTATTAACATCCCTCTCCAAAAGTGGGAATTTCAATTATCTTCAAGTGTGCATGAGCAGGAACTTTACAATGTTGCACATAGAAATGATGAATAATCCTTCTTGGTAAACTTAAATAACGTGCTGATTTTAATTTACAAATTCTAAACATTAGTAGCCCCTAACATCTTACTTGGTAGATTCCTATTAGGTAAACCTTAGCTGTATGTAAAAATAAAAACCTATAAAATTGCAAGTTAGTTTCCCATGATAACTGGAGAAACGACTTGTGTGTTTGTGTCATGTAATGACCCATCAGGAATATCCTTAAGGTCCATCAGTGGGCTATGGATCATGTTTGGAGAATCACTGGTCTAGACTTTTCAAATATAATCTGTCACAAATGTGTCTTAGTCATAAACATTTGGTTGCGAAGAACGGAAACCCACCTGTATTAATTTCCTAGGGCTACCTCAACAAAGTACCACAAACTAGCTTAAAACAGCAGAATTTTATTCTCACAGTTCTGGAGGCTAGAAGTCTGAAAATAAAGAGTTGATAGGACCATGCTTCCTCAGAATGCTCTAGGGAAGAATCCCTGCCAGTTTCTGGTGGCCCTGGATGTTCCTTGGCTTGTAGCAATGTAACTCCAGTTTGTTCCTCTGTCTCCACGTGGCTGTCTTCTCCTTGCGTGTCTTTCTGTGTCCTTTCCTCTTCTTTTAAGGACACCAGTCGTTAGATTTAGAGCCCATCCTCATCCAATATGACCTCATATTAACTAATTACATTTGCAAAGACTCTATTTCCAAATAAAGTCACATTCTGAGTTGTGGGTGGACGTGAAATTTGGGGGAACGCTATTCAACCCCTTACAAGCTTATTCAAGTAAAAAGATGTTTCAAGTTCAGATTATCACAGAACCAAGGAAAAGATGAACTGTCAGGCTTCATAAAGCACAGGAACCAGGCAGATCCATGGCTCTCAGTGGCAGAAGTTCATGATCGTCAGTCTGTGTTCCACCATATACATGACACAGCTATGGAAGAAGCATATTTCCCATAAAATACAGAAAATGTAATAAAAATCTGCTTCTGTAGGGTTACCACTTGACCCAGTCTCATGGAGTCATTTCTGTTATCTGGGAAGGGAATATGATCAGCGCAGCTTGGGTCTGGTGCTCACCTTTGACCCAGTCAGGTATGGCCAGGTCTTGGAGTGGTGGGGAGGTGATGGTGATGAGGTCATAGTGGCTGAGGGCAGGTGTAGATTCTGTGATAAGTAGCTTAATCAGGGAAGGCATTTTGACCCACATGTCAATATTAAGCCCCTAGAACAGTGCTTGGTACAAAGTAGATGCTCAAAAAATACTATTGAATATACAACAAATAATGGTTTGATATTCCTCAAATAACACTGTTAAATAGTGTTTCTACATTTTTAAAGCTCTTTCACAAAATCTTATTCCATCCTTTTTACAATCCTGCAAAGCAGTTATTATCACTCCTATTTTCAAATAAGACTTTGCTCCACAGAAGGATTAAATAAATTGTGGGCAAAAGCTAGTAGGTAGGAGAGCTGGAACTTGAACTCATATCTTCTTTAAGTTCAGTGCTTTTTTTTTTTTTTTTTGCTGTACGTGGGCCTCTCACTGTTGTGGCCTCTCCCATTGCGGAGCACAGGCTCCGGCTGCGCAGGCTCAGCGACCATGGCTCACGGGCCCAGCCGCTCCGCGGCATGTGGGATCTTCCCAGACCGGGGCACGAACCCGTGTCCCCTGCATCGGCAGGCGGACTCTCAACCACTGCGCCACCAGGGAAGCCCGGTTCAGTGCTTTTTTGAGGATAGCACTCCTTGTTACAGGATGGCATTGCTTTGACCTGATAGCTCTGACAGCAAAGAGAAGGTAGGAAAAGGAAGGAATGAGGGCTTAGCTCCACCTTTATAAATGATCTGAATGGGAGGGACCACATCTCAACAACAGGCATTTCCCCTTGGAATGTAAATGAGTCTGGTAGAGATAGCCCCTCCCAGCTCACAGATGTGTCAAAAATGCAGGATAAACATTGACCCAACATTCTACAAATAATCTTTCCAGCATTCAACGTCTTTGGCAGTTTTTCTCTCTTTTTCCGCATTTGTCTTTATTACCGCAGGATGCCTCTGTGTGCTTGTGTTTCTCTGGATGTAAGTTCATTCCTTGTGCGTTACCATACCTTACCTGTGTAGCATGCCTTTCCCATCCCTCCAGGCTTCAAGCTCTTCTATTGGCTATCTTGTCCCAGCCTACTTCTCCAGTCTTATCTCTGAATACAAGAATCCTTTACTTTTGCTGATCTGCCCTTCATATTGCAATCACTCTTGCTAATCAACCTGCCTGTTGACTCTTCCTCTTCTTCCAGGAACTTTCCCTGAGAGATCCTTCCTTACATGTTCACTTTTCCCCAGAATTATTACTATCGACTTACATTGTATGTAGTAAACTACTTTTTTGTGTGTTATCATTTCTCTTTTTATGTAAGCATCTTGCACCTCAGAGTGTGGGTGCCTCGCTGGCAGGGGTCCTGCCTCTCACTTTATATATCAAGCACCTAGACCAGGAATTAAACACGATAGGCAGTCAAGAAAATTTCATTGATTATAATATGTCCATAACTCCACTGAAATCCATTTTTTAAAAAGGCAAGTGGCTCTGATTTATTTTTTATTTTGACTTATTCTATTTTTTTTTTTTTGTGACTTAGGTGCTTAAGTCTCACTTATATTTTATATACAGTGGTGAGCTCTGGATTTCGAGATAAAGGAGCTGGGTTCAAAATTCTGTCTCTGTCTCACATTACCTGTGTAACCTTGGACACTTTATTATTATTATTATTATTTTCATCAGTTTCTTACACTGTAAAATGGGATCCTAATACCTGTACTAGCCCCTCACAGGGTTGTTGTGAGGAAAAGTGAGCTAGTGTCTATGAAAAAACTTACCAACGTCTAAAGCACTATGTAAGGGATTATAAACACTGTCTCCTCATGTGCTTTCCTGCCTTAACATCTTTTTTTTTTGTCTTTCATCTCTCTAATAAACAGTCGTTTGTGGGCAGGGATCATTTAGCATTCTTGCTGTAGCATTTCATCTTAACCCTTAGCACAGGACACTAACATGCAGCTTGCTGATGGGCTGCAGTGAGACGTGGAAAGCCCATAAGCCTAGTTCTCACTAACAGACACCTTGGCTCAAAGATTTCAACAACTGCCATTTACTTGAATGCCTTTTATTTGCTTTTTCTGGCACAAAGAGCTTTCATTTTATTTGTTCGTTCATTCATTTACCCATTTATCAAGTTTGTTTTGAGTGCCTACCAGGGGCCACAAAGCAAAGTAAGTGCCTTAAGATATTGACGTTGGACTGAGTGAAACATTCACACAGCAACTAGTTATATAGTAGATAACAAGGATTATAATAAGATATGTGCACTGTGTCCAAAGGGGGGAAAGATCAATTCTACCAAGGGAGGGAGGTGTGTGTCATGAAAGGCTTCAGAGGCGGTGCTCATCTATCTTGAAGACTGAGTAGCTGGGGAAGTTAAGTGGGGCAATCAATACAGGTGAAAGGAATAACTTGAGCAAAACAAAAGCACTCTGGGAACCACGGGCAGCTGGGTCAGAGATTTCACTCATCTGTTGCTATGGATTGATTACCTAATGTGTGCCAGACCCTTATGCTTAGTGGATGGGGTTATAGGCGTCAGTGTAGGGGTGGGATGGTGAGGTAGCAAATGAAAGCTAGCCAGATTGTGAACAACCTTTAACAACCCTTTTACTCCATACTAGTATATATGGGAAAGGGTTAAAAGGATGTACTACCAACTCCTTGATAGTCACTGGAACCCTTTTACCCCAGGAAGGTAGGTACAATAATTGACTTTACCGCAGACTGGGCAGCTCTGTCCTAAAGGACAGGTTAACATATACCAGAGTGACAGGAACATTCGCACTCGAGGAAATTCAAGTAGTGAATAAACATGTAGAGAATGTGTCATCTCATCAGTAATTAAAGAAACACATTCAAACAAGGCGGGACCTAGTAAGCAAGAAGACAAAGTGAAACGACCTCTAAGGCTGTTAAGGTGATGGGGAAGCAGGCACCTTAGAGAATCAGAAGGGCAAATACAAAAACCTCCAAGGTGGGTTCGTTGGGGAAAGTGAGGGATTCTGTGTGCTGCAGCTGAGAACTGGGATTTAGGAGTGGAGAGCGCAGGGGCAACGAGTCACTGCACTAGGTGGTGAGGGGAGGGGCAAGGAGTCCGGGCAAAACCGGTTCATCCTAGGAAAGGGCAGGCGGCCAGGTGCTTGGGCGTCTCTACGCAACCGATAGGCCCGCCCCCTCTAGAGTTAACCCTTCCGTAATTGGCTCACGGGTCCACCAATGGGCACACAGGAGGAACTTCCCGCCACCTCTGGCGCCCGCTTTTAAACAGCCGTATAGTATTTGCAGCTGCAGGCGGACTTCTCAATCTAGCTTGAGAAAGGCGGAGACTTCCGCCTCTACGCCCTGCCCCAAGCCGGCATGGCCCCGCCCACCAGGCCCGCTTCTAACCAGCGATTGAAGGAGTCGGCTGCTCCTCAATGGCCTCGGGGTTCCGTGGTTTCGGTTGTGACTAGGACGGAGCTAGCCGGTTAGAACCCGGGTGAGGAGTTTGCTAGAAGTTGGCTTTCGACGGGAGCTAGGGTGTCTCCGCGGTGACAGCATCCGTGGCCTCCGGTGAGTTTCGCTTCTTGGCTGGGCTTGGGGCTGGGATAGGAAAAGGTGCGGAGTCCTTGGGATTCTGGCTGAGGCTTCCCGGAGGACTGACCCGTCCCCTCCCCAAATCCCGCGGTGGTGGACTGCTTGCGGGTGGCGGGGCTCCGCCTTTGACTTTGAAGTGTCATCCAGACCCCAAGATCCTACTTAGAAGTGACGTCTGGGAAGCCCTCCTCGCCTCCTCCAGGCTGCTAGGGTAGCGCTGAGTCCCGACCCTGGGGACCCCCGCCGTGGTCACCCTGGCGCCGTGCCAGGCCCACCGTGGGTGCTCTGTACACGTGTGTTGACCGAGTGCATGTGACGCTGGCAGCCGAAGCCAGCAGCCCCAGGCCTCCTGGGCTCCGTGCAGCTTGGGTCTCGCGGTACCCGTTTGCTGTGCCATAGTTGACGCCAAACGGAGTTTCTTGGTAGGGCCCTGGGTTTATCTTCGTTCAACCTGTGGTTGCCTGCTTGCTGCATCCTCTGGGCACCCTGAATGTATTTGTCCAAGCTGCTGTCATTAGCACTGATCACAGATTATTGTCATCCTTTGTTTTTATGTGTGTTTCTTTCCCTTCACCAAATCCTGATGAACTTTGTAATCTTGAACGGTGCTTGGCAAGTAATTGTTGAATGAATAAATAGGCCTCCTAAGCCTGGTATTGCAAGTCTGAAACAGGCTAGTGTGCTCTGGCTATTTCCATTCTAGAAAGGAAGCTAGCATGTAAGCAAGTAAGTAGAATTTCCTAACTCTCAGGGCACTTAAAGACCCTTTTGTGGCACTTAACCTTTTCTATCTTACAGTCATGAACTTGAGTGTGATTTAAGCTGAATTTCGCCATATCCTTCACAATGCATGACAATTTATATGCACCTCATAGATGTGAATGCACTCAACTAAATGAGAGGCTGAAATTGAAGCTATAAGAAAAGTATAAGAAATATAGCCTGAAAGTGCCAAAGAATGACTAATTTCATGGGGGGAGGGCATCTTGAAGAAAGTGGCATTTTCATCCTAGAAAAGACTGCAGTATTTGAAGGAAAGTTTCCCACACACTGCATATTCACCTTTTCTCAGATATACTGAATGCTGTTTATTCCTTTAACCTCTTTTGTAGCTGGCAGACTTCTATTCATGAGTAACATGTCATGATAAAAACAAAACTAAGATGTATTGATTGGTACACAGTGCTAAGCGCTTCATGTACATTAATCTTGTGAATCCTTGTAACCAATCTTTGAAGTAGGTACTGTTTTTTACCCCCATTTTGTTAATGAGGAAATGGAAACAGTTGTGCAAGTTTGCACAACTGTTAAGCAGGAGAGCCAGAACTGAGCCCAGGTTGTCTGAATGAGTGCCCTCATTCTTAACCACTTAACAGCCATATTGTGTCCTTTAAGATCTATTTCTAAAGTCTTTCTATGAAACTTCTTTCAGCCTTATTTTCTTCTTAGCATACTTAATTTGTACTTTGTACTTTCCTCTATTACAGAATATATTACAATGTATCACTTAACTATTAATTCATATCATTGTTTCCCTAAGGGACTGTAAGCTTCCCATGGCTGGTAGCATGTCTTAGATACATCTAGGGTATAACCTGGCCCACAGTAGGTGCTCAGTAAAATTTTTATTGAAATAATAAATCTGTAGAGAACAACATGAATGTATTATATTCATTCAACAAATATTGGTTGTGTGCAAAGGGCGGGGGAGATACATTTTAATTCTGCCCCCAGAGTGCTTATAGGCTATTATATGAGGCAAAAACAATGCTACTTTTGCTTTCTAATATTTTGTCCAATTAAACACACATTGGTCTTTCTCATTGCAAGGAGGGCAAAGAAAACATAACCAGCGACAACAAAATGAGTAATGAGTGGGATATATGACAGAACATAGCCTTGTAAATAGGTTCAGAAAAAGTTATCTCTCTAGGAAGAAAGTATTAACCATCTTGCTATTAAAAAAATGCATACTGTACACTTATTCTGCATCTTGATTTTTTAAATAGTCAATATATAGAGAGATATTTCATTATTTTTATTAGTGACACAGCATTGCCAAATTTATTCAGAAGTACTTTTACTAGGGCAAATGTTCTTTTTCAATATATTAATATTGATAGTTCTCAAGATGGTTTTCCCAATTCATACTTTCATCAGCAATTCATGAGGATGCCTATTTCCTATAAAATAGCCACTAGGGCTTCCCTGGTGGCCCAGTGGTTAAGAATCCAGCTGCCAACGCAGGAGACACGGGTTCGAGCCCTGGTCCGGGAAGATCCCACATGCCGTGGAGCAACTAAGCCCCTGTGTCACAACTACTGAGCCTGCGCTCTAGAGCCTACGAGCCACAACTACTGAGCCTGCGTGCCACAACTACTGAAGCCCGTGTGCCTAGAGCCCATGCTCCACAACAAGAGAAGCCACAGCAGTAAGCCCGCGCACCACAATGAAGAGTAGCCCCTGCTCACCATAACTAGAGAAAAGCCCGCGTGCAGCAACAAAGACCCAATGCAGCCAGAAATAAATAAAATAAATTAATTAAAAAAATAGCCACCACTAGCTGTTATCATGTGTTTTTTTAATTTACTGGTTGAAAATCATATTTCATTGTTTAAATGGCACTTTGAATTCTTTGTGAGATTAAGCATCTTTTCAAGTTCGTTGAGCATTTGCATTTCTTTTTTTTAATGAAATGTATCAGTTGCCCATTTTAAATTGAGTTGTCTTTTTCTCATTTCTTTGTGAGAATTGTATATTGGGACTTTCTCTTGTGTTTTGCAAGTCTCTTTCTCATTATTATTTTACCCTTTGATGATATATATTTTTTATACATAATATTTGACTTGCTAATGATGGTTTTGGCCATATACAGTTTCTTTTTGTATGTGTGTATGTTTAAGTTTCTGTCAAGTTTTTCCTTTATGGCTTCTGGGTTTATTATCTTGCTAGTTTTTTCTTTCTAATTTAAGCAGCCTCTTTTATTGTTCTTAATATTATAGTAAAGTCTCTGATAGCAGTAATCAGTAGTGATTAATAAGCACGAGAAAAGCATTAGCTTTTATTTTTAATTTTAGTTAAATACTAATTACCTTTTTAGTCTCCCTCTTTGTTTTTTAAGCCACAGTAAGTTTATCAAATCTCCCTTAATGCCTAAAATAATTTCTATGGTCTCTGGTAGTTTGCACTTTTCAGAAGGAAAGCTAATTTGTACCTTTTCCTCCCAGTGGAGAGAGATTTTGTTCTTTCAGATATTTTCAGATTTCTTCTTTAATGACATGGTTTGGATTTAAAATGCCATTCAAAAAAAAGATATAGTTTTGTCTTTTACATTTTCTTCACATAAAAAAGAAAATAGGGAATTCCCTGGCGGTCCAGTGGTTAAGACTCCGCACTTTCAGTGCTAAGGGCCTGGCTTCAATCCCTGGTTTGGGAACTAAGATCCTGCATGCTGTGCAGCCAAAAAAAGAAAAAAAGAGAAAACTAGACTTTATTTTAAAAAAATGAAAATACCTTGTAGAATTCATTATTCTCTATCTGAGAAAAAGTAGTTCTTTATTTAAAATAACTGTATTTAGCAATAAGCTCTTGTAAATCTTAATGTTCTTTTTCAGTATTCAACAGGAATTGATGGCAGATTGGTGAAGTGTTGGAAAAAAAAAAACCCTCCCTCCTTTTACCTAATAAAAGGGAAATTAACCCAAATTCCCTATTCTGGCTTTAACTATAAAATTCAGGGCAAGGTGGAAAATACCATAAGAATTAGAAGCAGGAAAGATTATTTCTGCCTGGAGAATTCAGGGATGTCTTTAAGGTCCAGCTTAATTGCATTTCTTTTAAGGAGCAAGCATTTACATGGGCTTGTATTTTCATAATCTATAGATTCTATAGACTTGATGTTCACTTGAAGTAGTGAAAAAACCCTAGAGACATGAGCTTGTGTTACTGTTTTTCCCTCACCATTTCAGCTACATTGTAGGCTCTTTACCATATTCAGGTATCCATCTTATGCTGGTATACAAGAGGTTTCTTGTAGCTGCTGGGTGGAGACAAGGTTTAGAGTCCCTAAGCCTCTCTGTTTTACCTCTCAGTGAAGGAGTACGTGTGTCCCTTCCTCCATGTAGCCCTGGCACAAGAACAGAAAGGAGCAGGTCTGGTCTAAGAAGCAGAGGCTGGAAGGGTTTCGTTGATGTGAGGAGTCTGAATTCATAGAATTAAATGGATGGGTTGGGTGTAGGGAGGGACCAGAGAGGGGAGGGATAAAGAAGGTGGACTGCACATTAGAGTTTGGCCGAGAAACAGTCCTTGTAAAACAACTAAAACTTATGGGGATTTTCAGCATCGAAATTCATATTTGTGTTAATCTGTAATACCATATTTCATCTATTATAACGTGCACATTTTCTTTTCCCTTTTGTTTTGTTTTTTGCCGCTCCCTGTGGCTTGCAGGATCTTAATTCCCCGACCAGGGATTGAACCCAGGTCACGGCAGTGAAAGCGCCAAGTTCTAACCACTGGACCGCCCGGGAGCTCCCTTCTTTTCACATTTTAACATCTACAAAGAGGCTGCATTTTAAAGTTAATGATATGTCATGATTTAATTGGCCATATCTTTTTCTTAGTGGTACAGACAGAACTGTGTCATACCATCAAGGGCACCTTAGAGCTGATGAAGTGGAATATCTTTTGCTATAGAGCTACTGGCTTACATAATAGTTTGTGATCTTAGTCCTCTACTGTCTACACGGGGGAGCTAAGTTCTTTATGGTAAAATACGTTTGGATTGCCAAGTCTATGCTTCTCATTCCACTTCCAGTTTAATGACATTTTAGAGCCTGAAGAGTGATGTATGATCTGTGGCCCAGCCTCACATCAAAGTGCATTTCATTGGCATGCACAAGAGTGGACTGAATAGAGGACAGCATTAGGCTGTGTAATTGATGATGCTTGCCTACTTTTTTGTCAGGATTGTTCAGAGTTTTGAAATTCTGGGTAGTTTCTGTGTAGTGTCAGGATCCCTAAGTATAATTCAAATCATCAGCAGTCTTTTGACTGTAAGTACTTGAAAACCCATTTCCCGCTGCTGCTTCTGCCACAGCAGTGACCATTCTCCAGGGAAGTCTTGCTGCTGCTTTGGGACAGTGTCATAGCTTCACATCCTTCACTTCTGTTTTTCCTGAGTATTTTTTGCTAGAACTTGATTTTATCAAGCTTAAGAGCAGGACATTTAACACATATACATATTTTTTAAAATTTATTTTTGGCTGTGTTGGGTCTTCGTTACTGTGTGCGGGCTCTCTCTGGTTGCAGCAAGCGGGAGCTACTCTTCGTTGTGGTACGCGGGCTTCTCATTGTGATGGCTTCTCTTGTTGCGGAGCACGGGCTCTAGGCGCACGGGCTTCAGTAGTTGTGGCACGCGGGCTCAGTAGTTGTGGCTTGTGGGCTCTAGAGCACAGGCTCAGTAGCTGTGGCGCATGGGCTTAGTTGTTTAGCAGCATGCGGGACCTTCCTGGACCAGGGCTTGAACTTGTGTCCCCTGCATTGGCAGGCGGATTCTTAACCACTGCACCACCAGGAACATCCCAACACATATTTTTGTTGTGTGCTCTGTGGAGTTTACTGGATTGTAAATGTTTTTGGGGGAGCAATCATTAACTCAGGATTTAGTGGCTCTCTTTCTGAAAAACATGACATTTGGATTTGTGATATTCAGAAGATGAGGCAAGTTGTGGAGGATGCTACCTGTGCCATCTTTAATACATCAAATTAGAAACTTGGAGCGTATTCTTAAAATTTGTATGTTTTGGCATATTTCTGGTTCATTATTATTATCTTATTTTTGTGTGTGGACAAAAATCTTACTGTTTGAGTTATTCTTTCCAGACCACTAGAAAGGTCTAGTAGTAGGTTTATTAGCTTTGGGCATTTTCTCATTTTCATGAATTTCTGTCATAACAGCTATTTTCTGTGAATCATGATTAATTTGTAAGAACTCTCTTTATAGTTGGAATACTAACCATTTGTCATACATTAGTTACATATATCTTCTCCCCAGCTGCTCCTGTCTTTTTGTGTATGGCACCTCTTATGTAGTTTGGTCTGGGGAGATTTTCTGGGCTATTTATAAACCAAACATCTTTCTGTTCCTGCAGGAGGACCATGTCGCTAGACTTCGGCAGTGTGGCACTGCAGACGCAAAATGAAGACGAAGAATATGACAAAGAAGACTATGAAAGGGAGAAAGAGGTAAGTTATTGAGAAAAAGAATTCTAAACCCGATCTTAAACAATTTTATATCCTGACCAAAATTACATCATTTTGTGTCATTTTGAAGGATTTATGGTTCTTTTTTTTTTTTTTTTTTCCAAAGCCCCAAAACTTGATCAGCATCTGGACTTTTGAAAGGTAGATGAGTGGAATGCTTCCTTCTTTTGGACAAGAATGAAACATAACTGTATACGATGCCCTAGATAGATGGTTAGATTGCTGAAGCACTTTTCATTTAGGAGGTAGTGGTCGGTCTTGGGGCAGAGGCCTACTTGCGTGGGCCAGCCCAACAGGTTCCCTTGCTTCGGGTAGCCTGTATCCACGTGGGGGCCACCGGTGAACAAGCAAACAGGCGAGTAAAGCAATCTGAGGGCTGATTTAGCACTGACAAATAACAGGGAGACAGGGTAAGGTGATATTAAGGCAACCAGCCAGGAACTGGTGAGGGAAGGCCTCTCGGAGGAGGAAATGTTTGAGCTGAGCCTTGACTCATAAGAGGGAGCAGCTGCACAGAAGCCCGGGACGGATGCCCTAGGCTCAGACACAACCAGTGTAAAGCCTGGAAGTAGGCAGCAGACCCTGCATATCTGTGAAGCAGCTAGAAGGCTGTGGAATTGGGACTGTGTGAGCAAGGGGTGAGTGGTGGAGGCGGGGAAGAGGTGGTTTGGGGCCAGTCACGGCATGTCAAGGGAGGGTGTTTGTATTTTATCCTAGGGGCAGTGGGAAGCCAGTGGAAGATTTTAAGCAGGGAAGTGATATCTGACCGTATATTTGAAAGATCTTCCTGAATGCTGTGTTGTGCGACGAGATTACAGGAGAAAAGGAGTAAGAGGAGGAGATCATATTATTTGTGTGTGTGTGTGTAAAACGAAATCCTTGGCCCAGTAGTAATAGTAGCAGCTGGTGGGAATCAACTTGCTTGTTATGATTGTTTTTAGTTTGAGTCAGATTTCTTGATTGACTGCGATAACAGGCTGCTTTTGTACTGAATGTTGCTATGACCCATTTGTTTTTTCAGGTGTTTTTTAAATTTTTTATTGAAATATAGTTGACTTACAATGTTGTGTTCATTTCAGTTGTGCAGCAAAGTGATTCAGTGATATATATATATATATATATATTCTTTTTTAGATTCTTTTCCATTATAGGTTATTACAAGATACTGAGTATAGTTCCATGTGTTACACAGTAGGTCCTTGTTGGTTATCGATTTTATATATAGTGTATATGTGTTAATCCCAAACTCCTAATTTATCCCTCCCCCCTTTCCCCTTTGGTAACCATAAGTTTGTTCTCTTTCTTTCTTTCTTTCTTTCTTTCTTTTTAGGCCAATTCTGGGTGACTTTTTTTTTTTTCACACACACACACTGTATTTTATTTTTACAAGAAATAAATAGACTGACACCAAGCATTGTAAATGGATGACCACAACAAAAGCAACAATGATTGCAATTACAAAACACGAAACACACTCAAACTATGTCATAATATTGACATTCAGTCCAGTAATCCTCCACTGTAACAGCTCCTTTACTTTGCAGTGACAATTGATTTGTATATTTTTTGCCTCTGAGTCCATGTGGGATTTTTTTTTATTCAAACAGAAAGTCACAAAAATTATAATCATCCTCATCAGTTCACTCAGTCCCATGTAATTAAATTTTTTTTTCATCTTGATCTTTTGTTAGCACTTTTACGAGTTCATCAGTTTTCCATTAGAGTTCTGAAAATGCTAATTCATTCAGTTCAGCAGTATAGTCAGTTACCAGAAACCTGTACTTGTCAGAGTCTTTTCCATGAATTCCTTGAAGATGAAACCCTTTTATAGGAACATATTTGCAAAAGCATCAGAGTACACCCAGAACTGTCTGTCAATGACAAACGACTAAAAAATGACCACGGTTAAAGATTTGATGAAAGTTCATAATAATGCAATTGACAAAGAAATCTAGTTATTTCTGAGATATACATTTTAAAGTGATAACTAGAATTATGACTTACAACATTATACCAGAACATTTAAGATTTTTAGAAGTTTCATGCAATGTCTGAAACATTTATATTAACATATTTCCATACAAATAACCCAAAGAAAGTTTAGTATTAGTTGTTTTTTTTGGTTTGTTTGTTTTTTTATACTGCAGGTTCTTATTAGTCATCAATTTTATACACATCAGTGTATACATGTCAATCCCAATCGCCCAGTTCATCACACCACCATCCCCACCCCACTGAGGTTTTCACCCCTTGGTGTGCATACATTTGTTCTCTACATCTGGGTCTCAACTCCTGCCCTGCAAACCAGTTCATCTGTACCACTTTTCTAGGTTCCACATACATGCGTTAATATACGATATTTGCTTTTCTCTTTCTGACTAACTTCACTCTGTATGACAGTCTCTAGATCCGTCCACGTCTCAACAAATGACTCAATTTCATTCCTTTTCATAGTTGAGTAATATTCCATTGTATATATGTACCTCAACTTCTTTATCCATTCCTCTGTCGCTGGGCATTTAGGTTGCTTCCATGACCTGGCTATTGTAAATAGTGCTGCACTGAACATTGGGGTGCATGTGTCTTTTTGAACTATGTTTTTCTCTGTGTATATGCCCAGTAGTGGGATTGCTGGATGATATGGTAATTCTATTTTTAGTTTTTTAAGGAACGTCCATACTGATCACCATAGTGGCTGTATCAATTTACATGCCCACCAACAGTGCAAGAGGGTTCCCTTTTCTCCACACCCTCTCCAGCATTTGTTGTTTGTAGATTTTCTGATGATGCCCATTCTAACTGGTGTGAGGTGATACCTCATTGTAGTTTTGATTTGCATTTCTCTAATAATTAGTGATGTTGAGCAGCTTTTCATGTGCTTCTTGGCCATCTGTATGTCTTCTTTGGAGAAATGTCTATTTAGGTCTTCTGCCCATTGTTGGATTGGGTTGTTTGTTTCTTTAATATTGAGCTGCATGAGCTGTTTACATATTTTGGAGATTAATCCTTTGTCTGTTGATTCGTTTGCAAATATTTTCTCCCATTCTGAGGGTTGTCTCTTCGCCTTGTTTATGGTTTCCTTAGCTGTGTAAAAGCTTCTAAGTTTCATTAGGTCCCATTTGTTTTTTTTTGTTTTTATTTCCATTACTCTAGGAGGTGGGTCAAAAAGGATCTTGCTGTGATTTATGTCAAAGAGTTTTATAGTGTCCGGTCTTACATTTAGGTCTTTAATCCATTTTGAGTTTATTTTTGTGTATGGTTTTAGGGAGTGTTCTATTTTCATTCTTTTACATGTAGCTGTCCAGTTTTCCCAGCACCACTTATTGAAGAGACTGTCTTTTCTCCATTGTATATCTTTGCCTCCTTTGTCATAGATTAGTTGACCATAGGTGCGTGGGTTTATCTCTGGGCTTTCTATCTTGTTCTGTTGATCTATGTTTCTGTTTTTGTGCCAGTACCATATTGTCTTGATTACTGTAGCTTTGTAGTATAGTCTGAAGTCAGAGAGTCTGATTCCTCCAGCTCCGTTTTTTTCCCTCAAAACGGCTTTTGCTATTCGGGGTCTTTGTGTCTCCATACAAATTTTAAGATGATTTGTTCTAGTTCCATAAAAAATGCCAATGGTAATTTGATAGGGATTGCATTGAATCTGTAGATTGCTTTGGGTAGTATAGTCATTTTCACAATATTGATTCTTCCAATCCAAGAACATGGTATATCTCTCCATCTGTTGGTATAATCTTTAATTTCTTTCCAGTGTCTTATAGTTTTCTGCATACAGGTCTTTTGTCTCCCTAGGTAGGTTTATTCCCAGGTATTCTTTTTGTTCCAATGGTAAATGGGAGTGTTTCCATAATTTCCCTTTCAGATTTTTCATCATTACTGTATAGGAATACAAGAGATTTCTGTGCATTAATTTTGTATCCTATAACTTTACCAAATTCACTGATTAGCTCTAGTAGTTTTCTGGTGGCATTTTTAGGATTCTCTATGTATAGTATCATGTCATCTGCAAATAGTGAGAGTTTTACTTCTTCTTTTCCAATTTGTATTCTTTTTATTTCTTTTTCTTCTCTGGTTGCCATGGCTAGGACTTCCAAAACTATGTTTAATAATAGTGGTGAGAGTGGACATCCTTGTCTTGTTCCTGATCTTAGAGGAAATGCTTTCAGTGTTTCACCATTGAGAATGATGTTTGCTGTGGGTTTGTTATATATGGCCTTTATTATGTTGAGGTAGGTTCCCTCTATGCCCACTTTCTGGAGAGTTTTTATCATAAATGGGTGTTGAATTTTGTCAAAAGCTTTTTCTGCATCTATTGAGATGATCATTTGGTTTTTATTCTTCAATTTGTTAATATGGTGTATCACATTGATTGATTTGCGTATACTGAAGAATCCTTGCATCCCTGGGAAGAATCCCACTTGTTCATGGTGTATGATCCTTGTAATGTGCTGTTGGATTCTGTTTCCTAGTATTTTGTTGAGGATTTTTGCATCTATATTCATCAGTGATATTGGTCTGTAATTTTTTTTTTTATAGTATCTTTGTCTGTTTTTGGTATCAGGGTGATGGTGACCTCATAGAATGAGTTTGGGAGTTTTCCTTCCTCTGCAATTTTTTGGAAGAGTTTGAGAAGGATGGGTGTTAGCTCTTCTCTAAATGTTTGATAGAATTCACCTGTGAAGCCATCTGGTCCTGGACTTTTGTTTGTTGGAAGATTTTTAATCACAGTTTCAATTTCATTACTTGTGATTGGTCTGTTCATATTTTCTGTTTTTTCCTGGTTCAGTCTTGGAAGGTTATACCTTTCTAAGAATTTGTCCATTTCTTCCAGGTTGTCCATTTTATTGGCATAGAGTTGCTTGTAGTAGTCTCTTGGGATGCTTTGTATTTCTGCAGTGTCTGTTGTAACTTCTTCTCTTTCATTTCTAATTTTATTGATTTGAGTCTTCTCCCTCTTTTTCTTGATGAGCCTGGCTAATGGTTTATCTATTTTGTTTATCTTCTCAGAGAACCAGCTTTTAGTTTTATTGATCTTTGCTATTGTTTTCTTTGTTTGTATTTCATTTATTTCTGCTCTGATCTTTATGATTTCTTTCCTTCTGCTAACTTTGGGTTTTGTTTGTTCTTCTTTCTCTAGTTCCTTTAGGTGTAAGGTTAGATTGTTTACTTGAGATTTTTCTTGTTTCTTGAGGTAGGCTTGTATAGCCATAAACTTCTCTCTTAGAACTGCTTTTGCTGCGTCCCATAGGTTTTGGGTTGTAGTGTTTTCATTGTCATTTGTTTCTCGGTATTTTTTGATTACCTCTTTGATTTCCTCAGTGATCTCTTGGTTATTTAGTAACGTATTGTTTAGCCTCCATGCGTTTGTGTTCTTTACGTTTTTTCCCCTGTAATTGATTTCTAATCTCATAGTGTTGTGGTCAGAAAAGGTGTTTGATATGATTTCAATTTTCTCAAATTTACTGAGGCTTGATTTGTTACCCAAGATGTGATCTATCCTGGAGAATGTTCTGTGCACACTTGAGAAGAAAGTGTAATCTGCTGTGTTTGGATGGAATGTCCTATAAATATCAATTAAATCTATCTGGTCTATTGTGTCATTTAAAGCTTCTGTTTTCTTATGTATTTTCATTTTGGATGATCTGTCCATTGCTGTCAGGTGTTAAAGTCCCCCCCCATTATTGTTTTACTGCTGATTTCCTCTTTTATAGCTGTTAGCAGTTGCCTTATGTATTGAGGTGCTCCTCTGTTGGGTGCATATATATTTATAATTGTTATATCTTCTTCTTGTATTGATCCCTTGATCATTATGTACTGTCCTTCCTTGTCTCTTGTAACGTTCTTTATTTTAAAGTCTATTTTATCTGACATATATGAATATAGCTACTCCAGCTTTCTTTTGATTTCCATTTGGATGGGATATCTTTTTCCATCCCCTCACTTTCAGTCTGTATGTGTCCCTAGGTCTGAAGTGGGTCTCTTGTAGACAGCATATGTATGCGTCTTGTTTTTGTATCCATTCAGCAAGCCTGTGTCTTTCGGTTGGAGCATTTAATCCATTCACCTTTAAGGTATTTATCAATATGTTTGTTCCTGTGACCATTTTCTTAATTGTTTTGGGTTTGTTTTTGTAGGTCCTTTTCTTTTTTGTTTCCCACTTAGAGAAATTCCTTTAGCATTTGTTGTAGGGCTGGTTTGGTGGTGCTGAATTCTCTTAGCTTTTGCTTGTCTGTAAAGCTTTTGATTTCTCCATCGAATCTGAATGAGATCCTTGCCGGGTAGAGTAATCTTGGTTGTATGTTCTTCCCTTTCATCACTTTAGGTATACCATGCCACTCCCATCTGGCTTGGAGAGTTTCTGCTGAGAAATCAGCTGTTAACCTTATGGGAGTTCCCTTGTATGTTATTTGTCGTTTTTCCCTTGCTGCTTTCAATAACTTTTCTTTGTCTTTCATTTTTGCCAATTTGATTACTAAGTGTCTCAGCATGTTTCTCCTCGGTTTTATCCTGTATGGGACTCTCTGTGCTTCCTGGACTTGGGTGGCTATTTCCTTTCCCATCTTAGGGAAGTTTTTGACTATAATCTCTTCAGATATTTTCTGTTACTTTCTCTCTCTCTTCTGCTTCTGGGACCCCTATAATGCGAATGTTGTTGTATTTAATGTTGTCCCAGAGGTCTCTTAGGCTGTCTTGATTTCTTTTCATTCTTTTTTCTTTATTCTATTCCACAGCAGTGATTTCCCCCATTCTGTCTTCCAGGTCACTTATCCGTTCTTCTGCCTCAGTTATTCTGCTAGTGATTCCTTCTAGTGTAGTTTTCATTTCAGTTATTGTATTGTTCATCTCTGTTTGTTTGTTCTTTAATTCTTCTAGGTCTTTGTTAAACATTTCTTGCATCTTCTTGATCTTTGCCTCCATTCTTTTTCCGAGGTCCTGGATCATCTTCACTATCATTATTCTGAATTCTTTTTCTGGAAGGTTGCCTATCTCCACTTCATTTAGTTGTTTTTCTGGGGTTTTATCTTGTTCCTTCATCTTGTATGTAGCCTTCTACCTTTTCATCTTATCTATCTTTCTGTGAATGTGGTTTTTGTTCCACAGGCTGCAGGATTGTAGTTCTTCTTGCTTCTGCTGTCTGCCCTCTGGTGGATGAGGCTGTCTAAGAGGCTTGATGGGAGGGACTGGTGGTGGGTAGAGCTGACTGTTTCTCTGGTGGGCAGAGCTCAGTAAGACATTAATCCACTTGACTTTTGATGGGTGGGGCTGGGTTCCCTCCCTGTTGGTTGTTTGGCCTGAGGCAACCCAACACCCGGAGCCTACCTGGGTTCTTTGGTGGGGCTAATGACAGACTCTGGGAGGGCTCACGCCAAGGAGTACTTCCCAGAACTTCTGCTGCCAGGGTCCTTGTCCCCATGGTGAAACAGAGCCACCACCACCACCACCCCCCCACCTCTGCAGGAGACCCTCCAACATTAGCAAGTAGGTCTGGTTCAGTCTCCCCCGGGATCACTGCTCCTTCCCCTAGGTCCCGATGCACACACTACTTTGTGTGTTCCCCCCAAGAGTGGGGTCTCTGTTTCCCCCAGTCCTGTTGAAGTCCTGCAGTCAATTCCCACTAGCCTTCAAAGTCTGATTCTCTAGGAATTCCTCCTCCTGTTGCCGGACCCCCAGGTTGGGAAGCGTGACGTGGGGCTCAGAACCTTCACTCCAGTGGATGGACTTCTGTGGTATAAGTGTTCGCCAGTCTGTGAGTCACCCACCCACCAGTTATGGGATTTGATTTTACTGTGATTGCGCCCCTCCTACCGTCTCATTGTGGCTTCTCCTTTGTCTTTGGATGTGGGGGTATCTTTTTTTTGGTGAGTTCCAGTGTCTTCCTGTCGATGATTGTCCAGCAGCTAGTTGTGATTCTGGTGTTCTCGCAAGAGGGAGTGAGAGCATGTCCTTCTACTCCGCCATCTTGGTTCCTCCTCCCATAAGTTTGTTTTCTATGTCCGTGAGTCTATTTCTGTTTTGTAAATAAGTTCCTTTGTATCATTTTTCTAGATTCCACATATAAGTGATTTCATATGATATTTATCTTTCTCTGTCTGACTTACTTCACTTAGTATGATAATCTCTAGGTCCATCCATGTTGTTGCAAATGGCATCATTTCATTCTTTTTTATGGCTTAGGAGTATTCCATTGTATACATACATCACATCTTTATCCATTCATCTGTCGATGCACACTTAGTTTGCTTCCATCATATGAGCCATTTTCTAATATGTAAAGTAATTCTTTTTAAGAGTCACTGTGGACCATTTGTATTAATAGGAAGCAAAGAATAGGGTCAGTTGCCCACGTGGCTGGCAGTAGAGTTAGGGTAGAGACAGAAAGCTGGCATCTGTCTCTGAGTGGATTTTGTCCATAGACATGTATTGTTTGGTTGTACAGTATTTTTAAAAAATTGAATCTATATTTAAAGATTAGAAAATTTCATGTAGTAATCCAGAATTTCTGACCTGTCTTGAAACATCCTAAGCCTGGGCCACATGTGGCATGTATCTGCACATGGCAGCAAGTAGGCTGGAGCTGGGCAGTGGCTCTCCCGTCCGAGCTGGCCACAGTCCCTCCCGCTGCCCCCCCCCCGCCCCCGACATGGGCTTGTGCACTTGGACCTGCCAGCTTCACTCTTGTAAATTCTCTGCCAAGTCACTGAGGGCACTGGAGTTTGTGACCCTTTCCAGGGTTTCTGGATTTTGACAGGGGCCTTCACCAACAATTGTTGGTGGCAAGGGTAGGGGGTGAGGATTTTCTGTTACTTTGTGAACTCACAGCATGAGGTTTTCACGACCTTGATGGCTTTTGGGTAGTTCTCTGGCATTTAGCTACTGGGATTTTTGAGAGGATCAGTTTAAGTAGTTACTATAGTAGATTTTAAAGAAGGAGAAAAAATAATCTGACAGGTGATCGTTTTCATTGGAAAAGATGGGTAGGGTATTAGAGAGAACGTACTGCCAGGTGTGTTGTGTGGTGAAAGTTTTAAAGGGGGTATTAGTTAAGGAGGCAGTAAATTCTAGATGATATAGAACAGGGGTCCCCAATCCCCAGGCTGTGGACTGGTACTGGTCCACGGCCTGTTAGGAACCAGGCCGCACAGCAGGAGGTGAGCAGCGGGCCAGCAGGCGAAGCTTCATCTGCCGCTCCCCACCGTCCCCCATCGCCCACATTACCGCCTGAACCACTCCCCGCCACCACCCACTCCATGGAAAAATTGTCTTCCACAAAACCGGTCCCTGGTGCCAAAGTGGGCTGGGGCCCGCTGCTGTGGAAAATAGCCAGTGGGATCACTTCTTGGTAGATTATGTGCTGGGGTAGAGTAGGGAATTTCCAGAGTAAAAGGTGCTCTTAAGAGGTGAAGTATCTAAGAATGAGTGTTTCTAGCAGAGTGGAAGAAAAGAATATTTAGCTAACTTGACTCTAATGTGATGATTATGGGTCATATTAATAAAAATTGTTTCATGTTAATAAAAAGTATTTTTACCTTTTTTAAAAAAATTGCTACGAGGGAAGAAGTGAGATCAGAGGTTAGAGAGTTTCAGCAGTAAAATTCAGAACTACTCATACTCAGCTGTATGTATATTTTGTAAAAGCAAGTTAAAATAATTGGCTGATCACACCTAAGTTCGTTTTCATATCCAGAAGTCATTTCCACTTTCTCAATCTCCCTGACCCTACGATAACAGAATAGTTTATAGCCTTAAGTGGTTAAAGAAAAGAATGGTCTTTTCATGCCTGCCTGGTTGGTAGCTTTGGGATTGCCAGGTGGATTAGAGTGTTAGTAGTAGGCTAATACACATTGCTTTCTCTACTTAATGAATCGCTTTGTATTTAATTCATTTATGTAGGTGGAATGCTTGCATCACAAGAATGTGCTGTAGAGCTGGCCAAGCAGGCCGTATCTGACTCATAGGCTACCCTGCTAAGGATTTGTGAGATCCCCTCTCTGTAAATGGCAGAATAATCCTGATTTTGACCGTCTAGTGTGAATGGCCAGTTGCTAATACAATAGGCTTTACCAAACTGTTCGATTTGGATGCTTTGGGATCAGCTGGAGTGTTGTCCACACTTGCCCATAAGTCAGTGAATAAGCCATAGTCAAATTCCAACCTCCATCCCATCCTAACTGGCAGCTCTGTAGTGATGATCTGGACTTTTCCATTTCTATTCCCTCCATTGTTTGCATTGAAGAGTAAATGGAGAATGCATTTAATCTTCGGAAAGGGAAAGGATTTAATAAAGTGATTCAATATTCAGCGGACATTTAGACCAGTGGAATCTCAAGCCACAGACCACTACAGATAGACCCATATTTTGAAACAACCTCCAAGAATTTTGCAGAAAAGTAAGGCACTATAATCATTTCTAAATCGCTACAGTTCTAAGTGGTCTATTGGTAAAAATTTGACCACTGTGTTCCAAGGCATAGCAAAGAAATGCATAACCCACAGCCTCACCCAGTGTTTCACCGGAAACTCCATCTCCTCCACAGTAAACAGAGCAAATTAGGGTGCAGGTGAGGAAGGGTGAGAATACCATGGAGATATAGTATCATAGTAATTAATATTCATATCACTCATTTTCCTCACAGCTTCTTGGAGCACGTTACTTTGAGAACTGCTGATGTAGCAAGAAGGACAACTACTAAGTAGACCTCATCCAAAGTACTCTAGGCAAACTTTTACTTGTAAAGCTGGCCCAGAGAAGAGGACTTCAAAAGTTTTTTCATTAAGTCATTCATAATGTAACAATATGATTTTGCAAAATATTTTTCACCTAAAGTTACTATACTTTGCAGTTTCATCATTGAATATTACAGACATATAGTTGTTGTTGTCATTGCAGTTGCTGTAAGCTCCAAAGTTACTGGTACAGCCACAGTTTAAGGTTGAGTATCACTTGGGATCTCATAGTTTGCTGGCGCGTACATGTACTTTCTGCAGTGTCACCAGAAGTAGCTTTGGGATTATTGCTTGGTTCTAGATCATAAAATTATGTATGTAAGTATGTATTTTGGAGCTGGTGGTTTGGGGCAGAAGTACTTAGTAATCTGTGCTTATCAACATAATACTTGCTGATGATCCTTCGTTGAGTGACGATATTATTTGAAGCCTGGAAAATGATCTTGAATAGAAAGGTAAGCGGTTTGAGTAGCATATGGCAGACAGACACTTGCACCTGGGAATACTGATTTGAGTCTCTCTTAGTTTTTATATCAGTACTTCTCTAGTAGAATAATAAGCTCAATTGAGGTTGGAATCGTTTATTTTAGAGGTTAGGCTTTCCATTGCATAGCCTTTCTTCCACTTTTAACTGCCTTGTTTGATGTTACTTCTGGAAACATTTTTGATATTTTGTCCCCACTAGGGGGAGTTGTAAGGCTAGCATTTGTTTACATTTTATACAATATTATTTGACTTATTTAGTGGAATTTTCTCATAGTCACCTAAGAAAAGCAAATTAACAAATGGTTGAGTGTTCATATTGTATATTTTTGTTCCTATCATATTCTGTTTTCTTTTAGCGATTTCTTATTCTTTATTTCGATTGTGCCTTTGAACTGTTTCCCATAATATATAGGTATTTTTCAGGGACTGTCACAGTGGGGACAAAAACACTGAGCTCTCTGGCAGACTGACGCTTGCTCATATACAGGCAGGTAGAAACTTGTCTTCCAGTGACTGACTGAATGTCATGTGGAAGAAGATAGGAGTGGGAATGGAGAGATTCAGGTTCCGGTGCTGGCCGTGGGACTGTAACTCTCACTTTCATTGGCAAGCCCCTGCCCTTCTCTGGGCCTTGGTGTGCTCACATTTAGAAGGAGAGGTTTGGCTTGGAGGAGCTCCAGTGTTCATTCCAGGTCTAAAGTTCTATTATGTGTCACCTGCAGCGTAGCAGGTATTTGTCTAGTAAATGTTGCCATGTTTCTTTTTCAGATGTGTGGCAATCTAGGCAAAGTCTTCCCCACTAACATTGTAAAATTTGTTTTAACTAATGGAATGGGTTAAAAAAAAATCCGTGCATAGTATAATTCATAGACTAAAGCTCTAGCTACCAAGGTTTTTGACCCTTTGTCAGTCCCATGTTGGGCCTTTTCAAGGATGTTTTTAACTTGTCTGTGAGGCTAAAATGAAGATTCTACTTGGTGTGTATCCATGAAGGCATTATTTAACAACTCATATTTTAAAATATCAGGATCTTTTCATCAGTGTACTTGTTGGGTAACCTGTTCAAAACGCAGATGAATGTTGGCCACTCCATTTACTGCTCTTCTCTGGGGAGAAGATGTATTGTATGGTTTGTAATCGTAGAACTCTTGCTTTCATGAATATCAAGGATTATAGACTCCGAAGACAGTCTGTTTAGTTAATTAAAGCCGAAAAATCCCAACAAAAGGTTTACATGTTCTCCGTTTTACATTCCACTTAAACTAGGCTTTTTGGATGTTCTATGTGGGTTATTGTAAAGTGTTTTGTTGCTGAAGTTCTTTGAGTAAGATGCCCTCATTTTTTTTCTTTATTTTTCAGGAACAAACACATGAAGTAGTAAAGGGAAAGGAGTTTATAGAATAGTTTAGAATGCATTTCAATAGGTGCCTTAGCAATGGTAAATTATCTTTTTTCTAGGGAAGGTATCTCTTTAATTATTAAACTCAGCTGATATTCAATAATATCCCACCAAGAAGATTGCATTTGCAACCAAAAAGCAGTACTTCTTCCAAATGTGATGAGTGGAATTAAATCTTGCCATTTATAAGGATTGTTATCTTTGTCTTTGAATCCGTATTTGGTAGTCTGGTGGATCTTTAATGAGGAAAATTTAGTTTCTAAAATTCTCTGTTTTGTAACATGTATAAGTTGATATTGTAATTTTGTGTTTCATGGCACAAGTTTCAATGACCCACAGAAAAATCTGTTTGACAGTGTATATGAGGAGGGTACACTTTGATTCCAGGAATGGAAACCTGGGGTGGGGGGGGCTGGGATTTTGTTCCTGAATGGCCTCTCTCTGCCCTCAAAGTTATAGAAACCAAGGAATATGGCCCAGCTATGCCAAAGAACTTGATGGAGAAATTTTTTGAAGGTGAATGAAATGATTTAAAAATGTTAGTACAGGTGTAAAATATTCTATAAAACACTAACTACAATAGGGATTATTTTGCTACTTGATCAGTTTACCTGTGGATCCAGAAACATTTTGATGGAGTTATTGCTTATGCTCAAATTAATCTTCCTCCATTGATGCCAGTTTGATTAATTTTGTGGTGTCACAAAGAAAGCTACAAGAACTGCTTAATTATTGTGTAGCTTTTTCTGTCTCTGTGAGGGGGGAAAAATGTACTGTTTAGATGTGCCTGTCAAGGTTCCTCTAAATTATAAGGCTATGTACTTAAACCTCACTGAAGGTTTAGAAGAAAATATTCTTTCTGTACAGGAGTGCTTACTTGATGTAAGTACAAAACATTTATTTTGGTTTTCTTCCCTGTGTTATATGTGGGTATACTCTTTCTTTTCCATAAAGATCTCATAGATTTTTTTTCTTAGTGAATTTTGTGTCTTTGTGAAATCATTTTGTTACCTTTCTCTTTAGTCACATGTGGTATACTGATATGTTGATGTGTTCTGTTTTGTTTTTAGTGTTTCTTGTTCTTTATATATCTTTGGATCAACTGTAATACAGCTAATTCTCAAAATGATTTTTCAATTACCTTTGTGAGCAGGTGATCAATAAGTCAAGGTCTTGGTTGTTAATATCAGTATCATGATAACTTTTCATTGGACTAGAATATTTTCCTCTTGTTGCATCTTTAAAGAACCAAATGGACTGAGAATACCTGTAAACAAACAATCCAGTGAATGTTAGAAATATGTTATGTGGGTGAGGAAGCGTCCCCCTTCCCCACCTCACGGATCCCACTTCCATTCCCAAATGTGACTTCACCAAAACTCAGTTAACAGTTGAGGCATTCCTTTCAGACCTTTCTTAGAATATTTTTATTTAACTTTCACCATATGCATTTTGTTTAAGAATGTTTTTTGATTATAAATGTAATACCCAGATGTTTTATAGCTACATTTCATTTATGTTATTCTAATGGCAGAGAAATTGGGGAGGGGACCTTCCATAGACTAAGAAGCAGCTCATTTTTTTTTCCTCCAGGGCTTTATAGAGTATTTAATATCTTTAAACTCAGTCATTTCATAATTTTACGGGATTGATTTACACACTGTGGAGGGACTCGGTTAGCTTACTAATCGATCTGGTGCTTAACTTTTAAAGAGAAGTCATTATAAGCAGTCTGTTGACTCTTTAGTAACATAATATATGAATCTTATTATTACAAATTTTAAGCCATTATATTGGGATTTGAACAAAGACATTTATAGATATTGAAGTTCAACAAATTAGACAATTCATTTGTCTCTTTATCACGGTTTATCTTGAAACTTGAGTGAATTTATCTAGTTGTTATAAGACATAATACTAAAGATGTAATTTTTCTAGGAAAATGCAGAGCAAAGTCATGTGCTTTTACGTCAGTTTTAGAGTTATGCTTTTGACAGTGCTTTATCTGTAAAACCCTGAGTCTTACAGCTTCTTTTTACTCAACTGTTTATAAGAGCCAACCATTGTATATCTTTTCATCATTGGAACTGGACGGCTGTCTACTAATTAGTCACTCCCCAAGAGGTTTCTATCACATTATTGGAGCTTTTAAGGGCTTCTAGGCCACCTGCTGCTGCTGCTACCCTTATCACCTGGGCAAAGCGCATCTGGCTACTCAGATTCCCTCGGGGGGTGTCTGATTGTCAAGTTCTCCAGGTCTGATTACTGGTAGAATCCGTAACATGATACAACATGATACCGTGATCGTACCATTATTAGGACTTGTTGTGTTTGCCTAAAGAAATTTTAAAATCCTGTTTTATGTGTACTTGAATCTAAGACCTTTGTAGAAGAAGGTAAAGCCTTCTAATATAAATCCTGATGTTTATGTGTTTCCCTTTCCCCAAGTGAAATGATGAACGTAATTCCTGTGGAATTTAAGACATTGACTACATAGAGAAATTAGGAACTTCTTTGACTTCTACAGTCAAAATCACTCGTTCCAAGGCAGCTTTGGTTTGGCATCTTGTGTTTAAGCCAATGTGATATCGACGCTGACCTTCCTGTCTCAGTTGCAGCAGTTACTCACAGACCTTCCTCACGATATGCTGGATGATGATGACCTGTCCTCCCCCGAACTCCACTATTCGGACTGCAGTGAGGATGGCAGAGAGGAAGAGTAAGGACCCAAAATCCCTTTCACTTGTATATCACAATTCTATGTCTTTTTCTTTAGATTCTCTTGCAGGCAATAATACTGGATATGATTATAAAATTGTAGACTAATCCTTAAATTTTTAGATGAAGTTTGGAGGGAAAACACGTTAAAATCTTGGGCTTCTTTGGGCTTCCCTGGTGGCGCAGTGGTTGGGAGTCCGCCTGCCGATGCAGGGGACGCGGGTTCGTGCCCCAGTCCGGGAAGATCCCGCATGCCACGGAGCAGCTGGGCCTGTGAGCCATGGCTGCTGAGCCTGCGCGTCCGGAGCCTGTGCTCCGCAACAGGAGAGGCCACAGCAGTGAGAGGCCCACGTACTGCAAAAAAAAAAAAAAACAAATCTTGGGCTTCTTTGTGATGTCTATGTCCAAATAAATGATAGGCTCTAATCTAAAGTATTGATTTTTCTCAAGACCACATCATTCTGAGCAATTGGCGATGAACTGGAATGAGCATCAAGTGCTGCCTAAATCTCCAAGTGTAAATGTAAGTATCTGGTGTGATAATGACTTTGATGAGGGTGGGAACAGTGCTTTTCTTTTACTCTTGTTATCTAATAGGACTATAATGAGATTCGGGATGTGTATATTGGAGAGAAAAGTGGCAATGGCTGGGAAGAGAATCAAAGTAGAACTGAAGACCAGCATCCTGGGTATCATCCTGAAGGAGGTGGAGATGAAGGTGGTAGTGGTTATAGTCCTCCGAGTACATATGAACAGACTGATTTATATCACCTTCCTGAAAACTTCAGGCCATACACCAACGGTCAGAAGCAGGAATTTAACAGCCAACCAACCAATGTAATCACATTTTCTGATCCTCAGAGGAATCATTTTCAGGTATTGTAAGAACTTGACTTTACTTTCAAGAATTTGTGTATGTGTGTACACGCATTTGCTGTGTGTGTGTGATTAAGAAATATTCGTAAGTGCAACAGTAAGATTTAAGTACAAATATTGCTGAGAGTGCATTTATTCAGGCTCATGCTGAATTAGTCATGCTGTTTTCTGTTTACAATTGAATTAAGTAACCTTAAATGAGAATTTTAAAATAGAGACTTTGTGGAAACAATTAAACATTAAAAGTTGAGTCTGTCAAAGAATAGCCATCTCCATTTATTGCTGCTTCTGGCTTCTACCATTTACTATGCTCCAGTGAAAAGCTACATTCAGGTATCCTGATATAGTTTGAAAGCGGTTAATCCTAGATGACACCAGTCAGTTCCCTTGATTGTCTCCCTCATCACCCTTATCACAGATTTTGGGTCAAATACTTCAAAGCTGATATCTGTTTTGTGATGATATAGCAGTAGACAGGATGAATGTTGAGGAAAGGAATAGTTTTTTTTCCTCCCTGGGAGAGTTTGATGAAGCAAGGCCTTAGGGTACAGTTAGCTGCTTCTTAGACGTTCTCAATGACAGTGAACGCCTCATTTTGCCAATAGATATTCTGTGTCACCTGATGACAGGATAAGTTTTTGGTCCTTTTAAGGTGGTTATTTTCTCTTACTTCCATCTTTATAAAATGTTATTCATTCCACAAAAGTTATTGAGTATTTATTACATATGAAGCATTGTTATCAGGTTCTTGTTATTGCATATGTGCATTTCCACGATGTTGGCATCATCTAAATCATTATTAAATATTTATATACAATCTTACTGGAATTCTTGAGTGTTATTTATGGAATTGGCCCCATTATATGCTCAAAAGTACAATTGCAGGCTTTCAACGAACAGTGTTAAATAACAATAGTGCTATTTTTAAGCAAAGATGTATGTATAAAATTTGTAATTGTACCACAATTAAGTTCTCTAACAAAACTAACTTGTCTAATTCAGATAATTTTTGAAGCAAAGACCAAATCCTAATTGTCAATTTCATTTATCACCTTGTAATAGCAATTTGGTATGTCACAAGGTCCCAGCAAGCTTTGGAATCATATAAAGTGACATATAAACCTTATCAGTCTTCTGCCCAGAATAATGGCTCACCAGCCCAGGACACTGCAGGAAGTGACACATTTGAAGGCCTGCAACAGCAATTTTTAGGAGCTAATGAAAGTAGGTATCAAGTTTATATTTATTTCTTAATCACATAATTGGAGAACTTTGAGCACTTTGAGCATGTTCAAGAATTATTATTTTTTTAAGTATGATAATGGAATTTTTTTAAAGAGTTGTATTTTAATAGATATATTCTGAAGTATTTATGAATTAACTGATAATGAAGTCTAGAACTGACTTCAAATATCATGTTGTTGGGGGTAAGTTTGGGTGGGGATATAGATAAAGCAAGACTGGCCATGAATTCACAGTCGTTGAATCTAGGAGACAGATTCATGGGATTCATTGTATTCTTCCCTCTACCTTCTTATATATTTGAAATTTTCCTTAATGAAAAATTAAAATAAATTTTCTCAGCTGTATTATATTTTAGTCATTCTAGTTGGTTAAGACTTCATTAACTTCATATATTTTTTTAACTGAAATCTAATTTGGAAAGTGAAATGTAGTTTTCCTTTCAATCTTAGATTTTTCGTTATATAGAAATGTAATTTAGTAAGTCAACCACTATCTTAATTTTTTCTTTTGGTTTTTAGAGTTTTACTGTAATAGGCAACTGTGATATAAATTACTTTATACTCAAAATTAAAACTAGACTTACATCTCAGGTTTAGTCATGTGACACTTGCCAAAATAATTTCTTTTACATAGTGTATGTATCAATATGAATGAGAAAAGTGCTACTAGAGAATTTCGAGGAGATCTAAACATTCAAAACCAAACTTGTACTGACTAACCTGAATCAGTGTTTTCATATGTCCAACTTTTGTTATCATACTCTCTGGCATGTGAAATGACTTCCAGTTGTTGTGCATGTTGAAGAGCCACTGTGATTCTAGAGTGTGACAGCAAGTTTTTTCTTTGTTTGTTTTACATTTAAGAAGTGGGCGAAAGGTATATTGGATGTTATGGGATTCTGGCACTGTGCCAACGAGAAAACTGGACTTAGTGGCCCTAACTTCATGGTGCTGCTTCCATCTCGTGCTTAGACTGTAGGATAGTTACTGGGGAGGTGGCCAGAATGCCCTTTCCCCCAGGGAGTCATCAGCAAATGTGGGGGGATAGCCTCTCTTTTTCCTGAGTTTTTGTGGAAGTGGATAGTGTGTTTGGCATAACTGTTTTGGGGTTGAGTAAATAAGTATCCCAACAGTGGCCTGATACCTTGGTGTTACTCTTTCAGTTCTGCTGTGTTCAGTTACATTTATAGCTCCTGGTTGTTTGCATATATCACCTTTCATCACTTCCTTAGCAGTCTGCATTTTATCATGTTGATTTATTTTTTGTTTAAGTCAGTTACACATTTGCCTAAATTTGACATTTGGAAGTTAATTAAATAACTTAATGGTAGTGCCTAATTTAGTGATTATAGCTTCTTAGTAACAGTAGTTTAAAAAATTGAGTTTGAAGAGAGGAGTGGCTTGTAGACTGTGTTTATTCCTGGGCTAGCCCTGTTCTAAGGCCCAAGAGGAGTTTGACTTGTAACAGAGTTTTCAGTCTTCAATTTTTGGGGGTTTAACCATGTCTTTTTTTAAACAGAAGACTGTTTTATTTGTTAGCATGTAGAAGCATTGTTCTTGTAGGAAATGAAAAATATTTGTCATTGTGTAGTTGAAGGATTATCCTTCTCCTACGAATCACGTTTTTCTTTTTTCCCCCAATGATTTTTAAGTGGTCCTTAAAATGACTTTGTTTCTGAAAGAAGACCTCAAAATTCTTTATTAATCTATTCTTTAATTTATTAATTCAGCAGTTCTGTGCCAGTATAAATATGCATTCATTCCTGTTTAAAATAAAATAGTTTAAGAAGGATGTCTAGAAATTTTCTTTGAAAATGGTTTTATAGAAGTTGATGTACTTTTATTTTTTCAATTTTATGAGAGCATGGAACTCTATTCCTTTGCAATTGATATATACTTCCTTTTCTTTTTCTTTTTTTTTTTTCTGGCCATGCCGCACAGCTTGCGGGATCTTAGTTGCCCAACCAGGGATTGAACCCATGCCCTTGGAGGTGAAGGCACGGGGTCATAACCACTGGCCCACCAGAGAATTCCCTATACTTATTTTTCATTAGCCAAAATGGTAGCGATTCAGAGTTATACACCAAACTAGTGACTTTTCAAACTTTTCTGGAAGTGACCATAGTAAGAAGAACAATTTTTACATTGTGATGTGGTCTATAATATTTATCTATATAAATATTATGTAAATGAAACAGAAGTTTCACATAATAATACCTATTTCTACTACATGATACACTCTGATATATTCTATTTAATCTTGTTACCAAACCAAAACTTGGGTCTGCTCGCCCAAGTGTAGTAAAGCCAATCTACTGACACCGGGTTGTGGTGAGGGAAAGTGCAGCATTATTGTAAGGTGCCATACAAAGAGTTTGGGCTTTCTAAGCATCAGCTGTCCCGGACTTCTTGTATGGCACCTTACAGTAAACGCTGCACTTTCCTTCACCAGAACCTGGTGTCAGTAGATTGGCTTTACTGTGTGTGGGTGAGCAGACCCAAGTTTTGGTTTGGTAACATTTTTTATTAAAAATGCTAGTCACAATCTGCTGAATTGATTTCATGATACTCTGATGAGTTGTATTTGCAGTTTGAAAAACATTGTCCTAAACGTTGTCCTAAATGACCACAAATTTATATTTTGATATGCTTTTATCTAATAAATTGTCTTTAATTCCAAAGCAGACTCTGTAGAAAATATGCAGATTATTCAACTACAGGTTCTTAACAAAGCAAAGGAGAGACAACTAGACAATTTAGCTGAAAAGTTAAATGCAAGTGAACGTCAAATTAGATATCTGAATCACCAGCTTCTGATAATCAAAGGTAAGATAACAACTGTTGGGTGCTGTCATGTATGAGGTCAGTTGGGCTAGATAGCTTGTTTTCAATAACCTCATTTTAAATAAGAAGCTTAGAGAGGTTGATGTACTTGGTCAGGGGCTCAGAGTGAATTAGTCAGCACGAAACAAAAATCCAGGACTTTTGACCCATTGCCTTGGATTTCTCTCCAGAATGTACATTTTGAAGTCCTCATTATTTCCCTTCTTTCTATTCTGTTAGGATCAGTGAACATTATTTAAATATGCTGATAGCATTCCATCCTAAAAAGTTGTTGTGTCCTTATATGGTTTACCTCCATTTCCCAAAGAGACTTGTGTTTAGTTTGCAGTACATTTTCTGAGCCTACAAATTAGCATAATGTTTTAATCCAAGTAAGAGTCTGTGATCCTGAACTGCTTTGGGAGTGCCAAGGAGAAAATGCAGTCATCTCTGGGAGAAGCACATAGTGTAAACACAGATTTCAACTTATAATTAATTGCTTGCTCTTTGTGCTTTCTGTAGTTTTGGTCAGTGTTGAACTTTGCTTTGTAGAATAATTTTGTGACTGAACTCCAGCTCATTTCAGACTTGATAGTGAAAAGATCTCTTTCTGTAATTCTCATGAAATTTATTTTGTGAGAACTTATGAACTGTTACAATAAAGTATGTGGTAAGAATATAAGATTAGGTGAATTTAAGCGTTCATTGCAAGTATGTATAGAAAGTAATTTGTCCTCAGATTCCTTCTTCGATTAGCAGGTGTTTGTCATATCTATGTAGCTTCTCAAGTAACAAATGCTGAAATGATTGTTAGGGGACCTTTTGGTCCTCAAAGGGATACATTAAGACTTTTGAAGAGAGTGGTTCCTGTTCTGTAAAATTAAAAAAAAAAATTTTTGGTGTCACTCACATTTGTTTTTGAAACCTTTCTAGTTTTCTCGAAATAAGTGAAGTTCATTATCTGAATTGAATTAAATACTACAACATTTATGTGATATAGATCTGATATTTGATAGAGATTGTGACAATTAGGGTCCCTCTACAGTAACATATTATTTATATAAAATTTTTAAATACTCTAGATGAAAAGGATGGTTTGGCCCTCAGCCTTCGAGAATCACAGAAACTCTTTCAGAATGGAAAAGAAAGAGAAATTCAGCTTGAAGCACAAATAAAAGCACTGGAGACCCAAATACAAGCATTAAAAGTCAATGAAGAACAGGTAAATATTTGATCTTCATTACTTAGGGTAAACAGTTGTTTCTTACAATGAAATGTTAGTTACTTAACGTTTGGTATTGTGGGACTAAATTTAGAACTTGGACGTTTACACCTTCTTCTACCATAAGTCTGCATTCCTTTCCCTTTCCTTGGAGGAGTGGGTCTCCCATCCACGTAGTCATCTATACACTAGAAATCGGGGGGTGGCGAGACCTCAGCTCCTCTGCTCCCCTTCGTCCAACCAGCCACTATGTTCTGTTGGGTCTCCTCATTTCTGTCTACGTGTCCCTAATTCAGGATTTTACCATTTTTGCAAAAGTCTCTTAACTAGTCTGTAATGTTTTAGCCCTTCTCCTAACTCTTTCCTCTGGCCATCTGAGTAATCTTTCTAAAGTACAGTTGTAGTTATATCTTTCCCTTGCTTAAAGCCTTTCAATGACCCTGCTTTACTTGTGCGGTGAAGTATCGTGTCGAGATGACTGTCTGATCCTTCCCTTTCTCTTCTCTTACTCTTCTCAAACTCTCCTCAAACTCAACAGTCTGTTGTTTTTATGTACTCGTATGTACTGTCTCCTGTCTCTGGAATGCCCTTTCCTCAACACACTGCTATTTCATGAACAAGCCCATGCTCAAGCGTTTTCTTTTCCTAAGTCTTTCCTGTTTTCTTCCCCAAGCCACATGATCACATCCGTTATAACAGATCTAGAACATCTTGAAGGCAAGAATGGGTGGCCCTCATCTTAGTTACCCCACCATAAGCCCACTGCCTGGCACATAATAGGTGGTCAGTACAGTGTTCAGAACTGACCTAACCTGTGTATTTCTTTTTCCTTATGTTTCTCTGTTCTTGCTCTGGTACTATCATGAGTATAGCTTTATGTTGTGTTTTGGAATTTGGTAAACAAGGGCTACCCTGACTATTAAAATATTTAGTAGCTCTTTTTCACATTTTTTCTTCTAGATCTTGCAAATCAACTTCTCATGCTTTATAAAAAATCTTGTTGGGATTTTGATTAGTGAGGCATTGTATTTACCATTTTATGGATGGTGAACCAAGTCTTGGAGAGGTCAAATTACTTTTCCAGGATTACAAAGCCAGTTACTGACAAAGCATCAGAACCTAAATTTTCTAACCCCAACAGACTTGCCTTTAAAGTGGTGGCACATTCTTTGATTAATGAGATGGGTGGCCATTTGACTGTGGGAAATAGTCACAGTCATTGGTAACCAAGCCTGGTGGTGGTTGATTCATGAGAGTAATACCATTTTGGTGGTTAAAAATGAAAGTGACTTGGTTTTAGATGAGATTTGTGGCTAGTTCTGAGGATGGTTAAATGGAAAATGTTAAAGAATGTTGTCTCATGTCTGGTTGCTTCTCGTCCTTAAGCTCTCAGCTAAAAACAAGAGAGGACTTCCCATCCACCTTACATCTCAAGTAGCCTGTTGCTTCACATTCTTACTCCCCTTCACTGTGTCATATTTTATCACTCTATTTTAAAAATATCTGAAATTATCTCTTTTGTTTACTTGTTATTGTCTGTCTTTTCTCACCAGAAAGTAGTAGGACTTTAGACCTTGGCTGTTTTGTCATCATGTCCTTAAGTGCTTGGAACCCTGCCTGGCACAAAGTGTCCACCTTATTTACTGAACAAATGAATGAATGTCTTAAGCAGTTAAAGTGGTATTTGGGTAAATAGGCAATCTCTGGAACAGAATGAAGAAGAGGCCTCATTTGAAATTTTAATTTTGTGTGTAATATAGATTATCATCATTTTAAACTTTTTGAAAAATGGTAATTATTAAAGAGTTGAATTGCTTTTATGTCGTAACCTACATGATCTTTTGGTAATCTTTTTATACGTTAGAAATTACATTTATAAAAAATAAAGTAGCATAAATTTAAAAAGCAACAGAATCACCAAGTGTATTAGTTTTCTATTGCTGCTGTAACAGATCACCACAAACTTAGTGGCTTAAAACAGCACAAATTTATTACCTTACAGGCAGAAGGTCAGAAGTCTGATGTGGATCTCATTGGGCTAAAATCAAGGTGTCAGTAGTGCTGTGTTGCTATCTAGAGACTCTAGGGGAGAATACTTTTTTTTTTTTTTTGCCTTCTCCAGCTTCTAGAGGCCACCTGCATTCCTTGGTGTATGGCCCATTTCCATCTTCAGAGCCAGAAGTTACTGGTTCTGACTTTTCTGCCTCAGTTTTCCTCATTTAAGGACCCTTCTGTGTACATTGGGTCCACCCTAGTAATCCAGGACAATCTCCTTATTTTAAGGTTATCTGATTAGCAACTTTAATTCAGTCACAACCTTAATTTCCCCTTGCTATGTAACATAACATATTCACAGGTTTCAGGGGTTAGGACATGGGCATCTTTTGGGAGCCATTATTTAACCTGCTACACAATTATTTCATAACAACTATACAGTTACAGTTTTCAAAACTTTCTTTTTAGTAAGTGACCATTGACAGGTTTCATCAGTCTCTCAAACAGTTGTCATTCTTCTGTGACCTAACGATTGGATTTCCCCCTACACTTGGAGCAAAGAGGGATGCAAATAGCACTGGGTCCGGTATAGAAGCAGCAGATTCCTTGCCTGGTACCTATGTTGCCATCATTTGTGCATAATCCTCTGTCACTCTCCTCAAACAACTACAGGTTTTTTTTTCTCCGTGAATAATGTTTCCAGCAACCATGGGCCTGGTGGGTCCCAGCTAGTGAAGTCTTAAGGAACTAGAGCCACCATGGGGAGACCCTTTCTTCTCTACTTTCATTTAATTAAGCGTGGTTGATTTTTAGAGTTAAAATTCATAAAGAGAGCACAGTCAAAATACCGTAAGCATAGGTGTCCTGTGTGTATTTACTAGATGATTAAGAAGTCCAGAACAACTGAAATGGCTCTGGACAGCCTGAAGCAGCAGCTGCTGGACCTGCGTCATTCGGAATCACTTCAGCATGCGAGGGAGCAGCATGAGAGCATCGTTATGGGCCTCACAAGGAAGTATGAAGAGCAAGTGCTGTCCTTGCAAAGGAAATTGGATGCTACAGTTACTGCACTTAAAGAACAGGTTGGGATGATTTCAAATGAGCAACTGTTATAAACACGTAAAGCTGGTTATTTTTTATAACTGACATTTTACAATTCATCATATAGAAATGCTGGATGTTTGCAGTAGGTGTATGAGTATAATTTAAAAGTCCAAAGAGTTTTATCTATGAATATGCCTTCAAGACATACTATTGGAATTCCTTCCTCTTATAGGATTGGTTAAGTACTTTCTCAGTTCTCACATTACTAGTTCTTCGTTTGTCGAGTATTTGTGCATATTGTTCATATGACCTCAAAAAATCCGGACTGAAAGGAAGGAGTGTCTGGGAGCTAGCCTGGACTTGAGAGGTTGTCCTGGGAGCTAACCAGGAGGAGAAGGCTTTTCTTGGGTCTCCCAGTGTTTTGGTTATTAACCTGTCAATAAAGATTTTCTAGATCTTGGGAGAAGAGTTAATTTGGAGAATAGTGTAATCAATAGGGAAGAGATTCTGATCTAAAAATCATTTAGATATGAAACTCGAGCATATTTCACAGTTTTTATTTTACCTTTGCCCCAAAGAGAATAAAATGTTGTAAGCTGAGGGTGAGTCAGATAGTGGGTTTGCTTGTGCTCCAAAACCCCAGGGAATCAGTTGAATGAATAACATTTCAGAGATCATTTTTCTCAATGTAATTTCAGAATTAATTTAACCCAAGGAAAGAAGAGAAGAATAATAAGATGTGAGGGTCTGGAAAATCCCACCACACTTAAAATTCACACTGATTTGGGTTGTTCTTTCTTATTTATACAGCTGACTCTGAATTTTTCCATGATTTAGGTAAAGCTATATAAGATTGTGTTATTGGCAATAATAATTGTATACCATTTCATTTTATTTTACTTTCATATGTGTTTATGTTTTTATTAGACTTATTTTCCTACATAAGGTTTTTTATTCTTTTTATGTAGAAAAATATTGTGAATTTGATCAGTGTGAAGGATATATACGGGTGGGGAAAGACAAAGCCTGTGACAAATTATTAAGTCTACTTTATATAATATTTTAAACAAATGGAATTTGAGATATGGTTTTACTAAGCTTGTCTGTGTTTGGGTAGCAGCATGAAAGTTGGACGGGGAGAGTGGTGCCTCCTTGCATGACGAGAGGAGTGGAGTCTGGTGGCTTTTCCATGCTGGGTTGAGGATCTCTCCATTCTCTGCTGACGTGGGCACAATTACACAGGGACAGGCTGGGAGCAATTCCTAGTGTGTTCAAGCCCTGTGCCTGCTCCATTCTCTTTTCTCACCTCCCCCAACCCCTCAATAGAAGAACCCTAGACTAGAACCCTAGACAGAACAAAGTTTTAATTCTGTGCTGATTAGGCTTCAGACCCCTGAACCATACGTTGAAGTTATTGATTAAGGTCTTTTCCACTGTTGCATTCTGTGAGTGATTTTGGTTTTTTCTTTTCTTTTCTTTTTTTGTTTTAAATGGAGCAGAGCATAGCACTGATGTTAGCTTCTGCTTACAGTTGTATAACTGCTTTGCAAAGTGGTGATTCCAAAGTGCCTAGGGTTTTCCTTTCTGGGAATGTTTCTTCTCGTATCCCTTTTGTGCTGTCAATTTGCTATCAGTTGGCTCAGCAATATATATATATATATATATATATATTTTTTTTTTTTTTTTTTTTGCGGTACGCAGGCCTCTCACTGTCGTGGCCTCTCCCATTGTGGAGCACAGGCTCTGGACGCACAGGCTCAGCGGCCATGGCTCACGGGCCCAGCCACTCCGCGGCATGTGGGATCTTCCCGGACCGGGGCATGAACCCGTGTCCCCTGCATCGGCAGGCGGACTCTCAACCACTGTGCCACCAGGGAAGCCCAAAACAACTCTTGAAAAAGAGTAGCAAGGAAATAACTGGGTGATTTAGCAGATGAACTTGAATAAGTTTGCTAATGTTCTGAGTGGCTCTCATGTAGTCACACACAAGTGTGTACCTATGTGTATGACAGTGTAGCAGAGTAGATGTTCACACATTGTTAAGTTTTGCTAGTGACAAGAGATTCTTAACCTGGCATCTCCTAAGGCAGTCCATGACTAGGCTCCAGGGAGCTGATGAATCCTCTGAAATTGTGGGTATGATTTTCTCTTGGGTGTCAGTATATGCAGTTTTTTTGAGAAGACCCATGAGCTTATTCAGATTTTCCAAGAAGTTCATACCGCCCCTTGCAAAAAGTTGAAAATCTCTGCTTTGGGAAAATCTTGTTCTTGGAGGGAAAGGACAAAATTGTAAACTAGTCATATTATTTCATTTGTTCAGTAAACTTTTACTGAAAACAGCTAAACATCAGGATGTAAACAAGTTTTATGTAGATTTAATTATATTTCGAAAGACAAAACTCAACACAGGGACTACCTTATTCCATGTGATGGGAGAACTAGCAATCCATCGTATAATTATGTTTTTTTGAATTTCTGTGTAACTAGTATATTTTGAGAAAAACATGGTTTGTAAAATTATATTATTAATTTAATGTTTTCCTTAAGTCATCAGCTTTTCTGGTAGAAAGGATTGTACACACCCTCAACATATAGCAGTTCTTTTTATTTTGGCTGAGTTCCTCTTGGGTTTTTTAGTGTGACAGAGAAGATGAGAAGAAATGAGCTTCTTGCAGCTCATAGTGTTTCTGCACTGACAGAACTCTAATAGCAAACTATCTCCTAGGCTCTCGCCTCCATACTGTCTCTCCCATTCACAGAAGTGTCATATTCTAAGATCTCTGGTCATCTGTCCAAACTGCCTTCTGTAGTACTTCCTCCTGATACAGGTTAAGATCTCTGATTATCTCCTCGATGGTATAAAACCTTTATTCACTCTGGGCTTCTTGAAATCTTCAGCTTTTGGTGAAGTCATGGACTTTGGTTTCTATGTTATGACCTTTACCTGATCTATTTTCTAACCTTTTAAAAAACGTTATATGTACTTAAACACTTCCTATTGGCTAAGAGACTCCCACAGACCTCTGTGAGTGTAGACTAATCCTCATTTTTTTTTTTTGTGCACTGCATATCTGTTCAATTCTATTTGCTCTAGTGGATTCAGCTGTTATCTCTTTATCACTACAATTGTCTCATTCAGTCTTAAAAGACGTCTGCCTCTCTATCAGTCTTGAACTGAGTGTTCTCACTCAGGCTAATCATGGAAAAGATGGAACCATTTGATTTTTTTTGTTTCTTAGTATTTAAATTGCATAGTTTTATGAGTATAATCTGTTTCCCTGAACTTGTCAACAGGAAACAGAGTAGCTTAATTGATTGTTGCCTAAGACACTTTCTTTCTCCATCCCTGTAGCTTGTGGGGATCTTAGTTCCTTGACCAGGGATTGAACCCGGGCCGTGGCAGTGAAAGCCCAGAATCCTAACCACTAGGCCACCAGGGAACTCTTAATTGATTGTTGCATATAGTCAAATTATTGCCATGGTCTGCCTCTTCTTTGTAATGGTTTTCATAACTACCTTTTCTTGAACTTTTTTTGGCCAGTTCTCAGACTCTTGTAAAAGCTATTGTGGCCTCCCTGGCACATAAATGTTAGTTGTCCCCCACCTCTTGCACACACATTCACACTGTCATGAATATTAGCTCATTCGCTGTGTTTGCCATGTTACTTTGGTGCTTTAGAACCAAGCTTTTCAAGCTGGCCTCGGAGTCAGCAGCAGTGTGCCAAGAGGTTTGCACGGTTGAATAAACATGGACCAGTTTCCAGAAGCTTCATTTTGCTCAGAAATTTGGTAGAAAAACTTTAAAGCAAACATGACTACATTATGAAATAGAATACAAAATTCACATGAATTTTTAAGCTAAAAGAGGAGACTTCAGAGTCCCTTTCCTCTGCTTAAGGAGACTGTTAGTAGTACCCTTATGAGGTGTATTTTCTATCTGTATCCTTAAGGCATTACTGGGCTTTAGATTATGCTATAAATCAGGCCCCACATGCCTTTTCTCTGGTTCAAAGTCCTTTCTTGATATTCCTCTTACTACTTATTTTCCTCAGGCTTTTTCAGGTAACATCAGCCAATTACCTTAATTTACTTCTCTGCCTCTCACATGTGCTGCTATTTGCTTGGAATTCAGCCTGTGTAGCCCTTTTTTTTTTTTTTTTTGCGGTACGTGGGCCTCTCACTGTTGTGGCCTCTCCCATTGCGGAGCACAGGCTCTGGACGCGCAGGCTCAGCGGCCATGGCTCACGGGCCCAGCCGCTCCGCGGCATGTGGGATCCTCCCGGACCGGGGCACGAACCCGTGTCCCCTGCATCGGCAGGCGGACTCTCAGCCACTGCGCCACCAGGGAAGCCCTGTGTAGCCCTTTTTGAATGAGGGGTGATGATTTCTTCTACCTGGGAATGGGATTCCCATGGCTCATTACTTCCAAACACAGTTTCTTTTTGTAGACATTTGAATATATTATATACATGCTCTAGATTTTCTATATATTTCCATGTATTTCCATACACTCACACATTTATCCTGTCTGTTTTTCTTTGACATTTTTCAAGTGTTTTTTTGTAGCACTCCCTATGTATAAAACACTGCACAGGCACCTTCAAAGAGACTATTAAGAGAAATAAGACATGTAAAAGGTGGAAAGAAAAACATGAGAGAAACAGATCAAGTTTAAAAGAAGTTCAGAAGAGGGAGAGATAATTTTTGGCTGTTCAGAATAGAATGAGCTTTTGGCTGTTCAGAATAGAGTGAGTTTCCATGTGTTTGTATCCTTGCTGACTTGGGATACAAATTCCATGGTTCAAAGTGGTCTGCCTAAATATGTATACATACAGTTATACTGAGACTGTAAAATGCAAATAGGCATGTAATACATTTCCTTTGGCTTGAATAAAATCTAGTTTTAGAACAACAGTGCCTTGTGAATATAGAGCAGAGAGGGACTTTAGAAGCCATCAAATTCAAATTTAACCTTTATTATCGTAATTACAAAAGAAAAAACAGACTGAGAAGTTGATGACTTGATCGTATAAGTGTGTTCTTCTGACTCCCAGTCCTGTGCACTTGACCTTGTAAAAGAGGTGATCCTGCCAGGTGATGATTTTATATTTGACTTAAAATCCAAGTATGTAAGATCATAACTGTTAGTTTAATATTTAATAACTAACTGATCATGAAAATGACTTCTTGGACACTTTTTCTATTTAGGAAGATATTTGCTGTCATTTGAAAGATCAGGTTAAACAACTGGAAAGGAATCAAGAAGCAACCAAATTAGAAAAGACTGGGATCATTAACAGATTGACGAGAAGCCTGGAGGAGAGCCAGAAGCAATGTGCCAACTTGTTGCACTCAGGTTGGTGTCTGTGTGGGTGATGGCTCCCCAGAAGGCTAGTAGAAATATGTGGAGGGCACACAGTAGGATCCGTGAGTTACTATAACAATCCAGAAAAGATCATTGGTGACAAAATTTTTTTTAACATCGTTACTGGTATATATGTATGGAGGTGTGGTGTATTTTCATTAGATAATTTGGAAAACCCAGACAAGTATAAGGTAGAAAATAAAAATAGCCAATAATCCTACTACCCAGAGATAACTGTTGTTAATGTTTAAATGTATTTCCTTCAAGTGAAATGAACACACACATATAGACAGTTCCCTGCTTCTGTACACAGTATATTTTAAAATAAAGCTGAATGTGAAAAAATTGAACAATAAAATATATGTTAAGATAGGTTCTATACCTGAAAGCTAAAAATGGTCATGAAATCCCACTATATTTTGCTTTTAGACTCTATCTTTGATCATATAGTTCTATCCTTTTATATAACTTCTTTAATTTTTCTTTTCTTCTAAGTGGAGTAGCCGCTTACCTGGTCAGTTGAAGCCCATATGTTACGTTTTTGTCACGCTTAAGATTTCTAGTATGGTCTTCATGGTATTAAGTTTGAGACATATGCTTCCTATCACTTTCAGTAGTACTTTTATTTCTTATTTAATAAAATGATATGAGAGTAAAATGCAAAAAAATAATCAAATGTTTATACAAACACTACTGTACAGACAAAACTGCCTGGTTTGCTGGTGAATAGCTCACACTGAAGATAGCTCAATGATTATTCATCAACTGATGAATAATCAGACCTTGGCATATGATGTCAATCAGACTATTGATACAATGTATGTAAGAGTGGGTTATTCAGAAATTGAAAAGACTGTCTAAATGTGTGTGTGTGGGTTTTGGTGGAGGCAAAATTTTCATCATACTCCATTTAGGTCCCACCTCTGTGTTCAGTTTTGTATCCTTTTGTTTCACATGGCATTACTTACTGAGCCTTTTCCCTTGCCATTAAAGACTTTGAAAATATGATTTTCTTTTGTTGCATTATATGCCATCATTACTTTGCTTAACCATTTTCCAGATGCTCATTTTCTTTTGAGGAAATCCAATAAAGTCCTTTTAAAATGGGAACCTTTTAACCATTTAGAATATTAGGTTACTAGAGCTTCAGAAGTACAATACCAATATGCTTCTTGTACATGTGGAGGTGGGGTTGTGGAAATAAAAGAACTCAGAGAGAAACGAAAGGCAGCAAGATGTAGTCTTCTTATTAGACGGTAGAAATGGTTTCCAAAGAATTTTTACTCTGGCTTTCTGTGAGCTGGAATGTTCTGCTCCTGTTAAAGGACTTGTGGAGTGTTAAGGTCTGTAGACGTGGCTGATTTGATTCATGGCAAAGTCACAGTAGCCTGTGTCTTCAACTTCCCAGGGACCTATGGGGAGCCATACTAAATCTTGGAAATGTCTGCACCAGACTTATGCCTTCTGGGTCCTACTAGCTGTACCTCTGTGCTCCTAAAAAGGTAGCTAAAAGGCAAAAAAGCAGAGCTCCACCTTCTGTAGCCTCAGCGGATTCAAGTTCTTTTGTACGTCACAGGCACTTTGTCCCTTTACATCTGGTGTATTCTATGATTCTTTCTCCCACAGGCTCAGTACAGGAGGTGGCTCAGCTACGGCTCCAGATGCAGCAAGCACAAAAGGCACATGCTATGAGTGAAAACATGAACAAGGCTTTGCAAGTGAGTGTTGCCACTGGAAAGAGACTCCATGGGTAACTGAATTAGGCGTTGGTTACATCACCTTTCTGAGCCTTGGCTTTCTCTGTATAAAAGAGGTGGCTGGACCGTCTCCAATCCAGCCCGTGGGAGTTGTTCACAGCCTCACCCACACATCTAGGTAGTCAGGCCCAGGTCTGTCCAACTGCAGAGCCAGGGCCCAGCCCCTTCCTTCGCATGGCATAACCTTTCATCTCTGGAGGTGTCCCAGAGATAAGTTTATCTACAAGTGTGGGAAACCTACAGGTGACCTGCCATTCTCTCACATCCTCCTCCAGCACCACTTAACGTTTTCCACTGGAGGAAGAGTTCCAGTATTACCTCCACTGGAAAGAGGCATTTTTTACCTTTTCACCACTGGCAGACTAAAGTGCAACACTTTCTTGGCAAACCAGTCTCCTCTGTCCTGTACTCTAGTAAGCCGATGTGCACTGCCACCAGCTTCTCAGCTCAAGGGAGGCTTTTTGTGGGGGACAAAATATGAGGGAGGAGTGAGAGAAGCTGTTTACATCTGTTTTCTCATTCATTTATTCATTTGTTCATTCAACTTACTTGAAAACCTGACATGTGCTACCTTTCTATTTTTAATGTATGCCAAAAATGCATTTGAAGAAGCGTTTCTGCCTTCTATTAATCATTAAAATGAATTTTGAAGAATGAAATGACTGATTCCTTCTTATAAAAAATAATATAACTTGCAATAATTTTGTGTTTTAGGAAGAAATAAAAGAACTAAAAGATGAAATTTCTCTCTATGAATCTGCTGCAAAACTAGGAATATTTCCAAGTGACTCAGAAGGAGAATTAAATATAGAACTCACTGAATCGTATGTGGATTTGGGTATTAAGAAAGTCAACCGGAAAAAATCCAAAGTTAAGAGGTATCTAGAAAATACTTTACTATAGAAGAATTCACATTAATAATATTGATGATGCATAATAAAAGGGGTTCTTGAGTGCAGAACAATATATTTTAGTAATTTCTAACGAAGTTGCAATGTCTGAAATCAAAATTAACAAAAACCTCAAGTATTAATATTGTACTGTCCCAATAGCAGTAGGGCATCACAGTTTCAATAAGGTAAAAATGATTTAGTTAAAATATGTAAGTTAAATTCTACAACTTGAATTATGTATGTTTTATTATTAAGGTGGGGGCATATTATTTTTATGATGTTAACACTGTGTGTTGGAAGTAGGCATTTATCAATGGTATATGAGAAAATGAGCATTAATTTTCCCTAGGAACCTTACTGTGATCTTAGTTTTAAAATACGGATTCTGTCTTTTACACTTAATGCAGATATTTTAACACTGCTTAACACAGATATTTTTAGCACTCTCATGGAAGAGAGTGCTTCATCGTCCCTTCTAGGGACCAGTGGGTGTGTGTGTGGGGGAGTGGTCGTGGTAGAAGAGGGAGCACATTTAGATACCATTAAACACTTAAAAGATGAACGAAGGAAAGGATGTATATTTTGAAGCACTTGCTATTTGTAAGGGGTTATGCAAGGCTCTGGGAGTAGAGTACAAAAGATGAAATAGACATTCTCCCTTCCCACCAGGAGTTTATATTTTGTCCGAAGGGGAAAACGAGACACAGTTGTAAGCAACTAAGTACTGTGTGCTAAAAGTAATGCTTGATGTACAAAGGGGCTTTATCCATTTGTTCTACTGGTCTGGGATAAAGATGAAAGATGAAAGAGATTGTATTCAGGCTAAGGAAAGCCTTTCTTGAATGCATTCTTTTTTAAATTTATTTTTAATTTAATTTTATTTTTTTATCTTTTGGCCACAGTGCGTGGCATGTGGGATCTTAGTTCCCTGACCAGGCATCAAACCCGTGCCCCATGCCAGTGGAAGTGCGGGGTCCCAACCACTGGACCACCAGGGAAGTCCCCCTTGAATGCTTTCTTGAATGAAACCACCACCATCTTGTTTATAGATTAAGACTGACATCACTAACATCGTTAGTGTTTCTTGAAAGTATTTACTACCTGTTGTGTTTCAGGTATCATGCAACTAAATACAAATGTATAAATCTCCTGAAAGGTTTGTTCCACAATAAGTTTTAGAACTTATGCTGTGATTCCATTTTCAAAACAGTAAAATGAAATTCAGTAAATTAAAATCTCAATCAGGTGATGCTGTGGAACATGATGTTACATTAGTTGAGTAAGTTTCCATTTATCTGGAGGTCAGTCTTTAGGGACTCTCATCTCAACAGATCCCAACTACAATCTAGAAAGAAGCCAAAAGCAAATGGCAGACCAAGATTATGTGATGTATTTATTAGGGGCCACCTTGGGGCTCTTATCCCAGGGCCATATTGACTTAGATTTGTTGGTACCCCATGAGTTACCTGATTTCCTAACTGACCTCAGAGTAACTGGGTCAGGGAGTTGGGAGAGGTGCTGCCAGGGCTTCAGCCAGACGGCTATGCCTCAGCAAGGAGAGAACTACAGGAACTCACAGTGCCGGAGCTGCTGAGCACCAGGGTAAGCAGCTTTATACATCTAGGCCTGTTCTGATCCACATCAGAATGTCCACAGTCATGATCCTGAGTTGTCGAAGAAAGCCTTCAGCTTTGGTTAGTTAATTAAAGCAAAAAGAGGATGAATGTGCTTTAAACAGATTTACATAAAAATTTAAAGTTAAAATGTAGTCATCTGGAAAATTTACTGCTGTGAATGCCTCATTTCCTGTTAATGCCAGATTAATTCTAAGGGGCTAGTGGAAAGAGCACGGTCTTTAGATCCAGATTTGTTTTGAATCATAGTTTTGCCATTTATTACTAACTTTATGACCTTGGGCACGTTTCTTGACTTTTCTGAGCCTGTTTTCTTATCAGGCTTTTTCTATCAGGTAGATTATAGCATATCCCTTGGGGGATAAAACAAGGATTAAAATAGATAGTGAATATAAAGGGCCTCATGTAATAAGTTCTGGCACATATTAGGCACTTAATCAGTGGTAGCTGTTACTATTTTATTTAAGAGATGCTTGGTTAAAATATACCATTGATCAGATTTTATATTAATCAAATTTTGATTGGATACATATATTTTATAAAAAGTCCTTGATCATCATTTAAATCTTGGGGAAAACATGGGATCCACATTATCATCTTAGAGTTGGGAAAACCAGAGCTCAAAGAGCTGAACGCCTTAGCCCAAGAAGACAGACCCTTAGCAGCAGAACCAGTACTTAAACCCAAAACTTGATTGTCATGTAAATCTGTTGGTTCTTATTTGCATGACAGTCAAACCGTTTTGCCTTAAACTTCATTTATATATATATATATTTATATATATATATATATATATATATATATATATATATATTTTGTTGTTGTTGTTGTTGTTTTAGAGGATTAAAGATTTAATTCCTGCCAAAAAAGATCTCTCTCCAACTTATTACTTTAATTTGTGCCATAATTAGCCTGGGAATTGGGTAGATAATACATGTATATGTGTATAGATTTGTCTTTCCAAGTAGACTTACTCCATCATGATGTTTACTAAAATGTATTTACTTCTTTGCCCTTTCTATTTAATTAGCACTTATAACCCAAATCCTACAGTAATTTAAAGCACATTCCTATAGATAATAATCTTGAGATATCACATTGCTATCGTCCCAAAAGGAATGCCAGCTGCATTCAACCAAGAAAGTGGGGAATAACTAAAGCAAGTGGGTAGTCACTGAGGCTCAGTAAGGAGATGTTCAATGAAGTGCAGGATAAGTGAGAAAGATTAGCTTATAGTCATCCCTCCCACCAGCACTTTAATGGATAAGAATTCAGCTTTGAGGAAAAAGTAAAAATATTTATTCTTAGTTCAAAGTGAGAGGAGATATAGGAGAGATTAGATTTGTACCTTTCCTCTGCTGGATTGTGGTTCTTAGAACAAAAGGAAGCAGCACTTTCCCAGTGTTGAGAATTTTAGCTCTTTGTTGACTTGAGCTGCTTTCAAATCACTGACCCAAATATTAGCGGCTCCAAGCTTTCACTCCCGACTACCACCTCCCTCAAGCTACTGCCTAGTAAACTTTAAGGGTTTAGCCTCAGTGTTCTATTTCACGTTCATGGAATTTGAGTAGCTAAATCTTCATGCAGCCTGCAGACAGCTTCCCCTCTCCCTTATTGTAGTTGGCTGCGAAGCTCAACTAATAAACATTTAACAAGTGGAATGCCTTTTCCCTAGGTCTTCTCAGCAGGCTTCATAAGGGACTACAGTTTATTTGGATTGAGGGGAACCAACCTTCACAGGGCTCACTAGTGAGCCTAATACAGGGCTGGTCACCACTGCTGACTTTTCCCTTTTGGGAAAGAAGAGAAAATTATTTTAGCAAGCACTCTCTCTGCTCTGACTTGGCTCCCTCTAGGAGTACATGATGTGCTATTTCAGTGGTCAACGTTCAGTAAGAAAAGAAGTTAGGGATGCATAATTTGTTAACTGCTGAAAGTTAGTTCATGTCACAGCACAGGAAGATGCATTGCAATATGTTTTATATTTCTTATATAATCATATTTATGTCTTACATTTCTATATAAAGAGAAGTGGTTTAAGTTGGCGATCTACACGTACAGACATATTTACACTATATATATTACACACACAAAAGTTGTGTATATTGATAAATATGTAGTATATCGCCAGGATCTCTTTTTGTAATATTAAAAAAAGCCTAATATTTTGTTCATCCTCTCTTTCTCTCTGTATACATGTATGTATAATACACACAATATACATATATATGTATGTGTGTATATATATATATTTTTTTTTTTTAACATTTCATTGGAAATCATCTGAAACTGAAAAACAGGAAAAAATATGTTAATTCAGGTACTGTTCTTTCTTTTTTTAGAAAGACTTTAGTTTTTTTTCTTTCTTTCTTTCTTTCTTTCTTTCTTTAGCAAACTCACTTTATTTAATAATGTGCCAGAAGTGTTAAAAATATATATAGCACTTTAGGTCTGTGGTTTCTAGTTCAGATTTTTTTTTTAAACATCTTTACTGGAGTATAGTTGCTTCACAGTTGTGTGCTAGTTTCTGCTCTATAACAAAGTGAATCAGCTATACATACACATATACCCCCATATCTCCTCCCTCTTGCATCTCCCTCCCACCCTCCTTATCCCACCCCTCTAGGTGGTCACAAAGCACCGAGCTGATCTCCCTGTGCTATGCGGCTACTTCCCACTAGCTATCTGTTTTACATTTGGGAGTGTATATGTGTCCATGCCACTCTCTCACTTTGTCCCAGCTTACCCTTCCCCCTCCCCGTGTGCTCAAGTCCATTCTCCACTTCTGCGTCTTTATTCCTGTCCTGCCCCTAGGTTCTACAGAACCATTTTTTTTTTTTTAGATTCCCTATATATGTGTTAGCATACGGTATTTGTTTTTCTCTTTCTGACTTACTTCACTCTTTACGACAGACTCTAGGTCCATCCACCTCACTACAAATAACTCAATTTCGTGGAAAGACTTTAGGTTTTTAGAACATTTTTAGATTTACAGAAAAATTAATATAGTACAAAGAATTCCCCTAGGCTGTGCACCCATTTTTCCCTCTTAACATCTTACAACAGCATGGTATCTTTGCTACAACTAATGAACTAATATTGATGGATTATTATTAACTAACGTCCATAGTTTATTTAGATGTCCTTAGTTTTTACCTCATGTCCTTTTTCTGTTCTGGGATTGCACCAGAATACCTCCTTACATTTTGGAGTCCTTTTTCCTTAGGTTCCTCCTGACTTTCCTTGTTTTTGATGACCTTGACAGTTTGAGAAATACTGGTCAAGCATTTTGTGGGAAGAAAGATCCTCTTGGAATTTGATGTTTTTCTCATGGGTGGAACCAGATGAGGTTCCATTTTCATCACATCACTTTAAGGGTACATACTATCAGCTATTTATTTCTTTTCAAAAGTAACTTTCTCCTTTATTATGGAAAAATTAAAAAATACGGTTTAAAAGCACCCATAATCTTACTTCAACCCCCATGAAGAAAACCACTATTAGCATTTTGGTATTAACTTCCACATTATCTGTTTTGTAGGTTTCTAAAGATAAAATACTATTGAATATACTACTTTATAATGTATCTTTTAACTTAGTACGTTCTGAAATCTTTAGATATCAGTAAATGTTGTAAATACTTACTAGTGGATATGTGGATGAATGAACTATATTTTAGTTAGTAATACACGGTTTAAAATTTTTTTAAACTGTAAGTAATGCAGTATTATAAACATACTTGTTGAGTCTTTATTCATGTCTTTGGTTATTTCCTTAAGATGTGGGTGAATATTCTTGTTAAAGAGTATGTGTGTTTGAGGCTTTTGATACAGGTGTTGTCAAGCAACCCTGTAGTTTGCATTATTACCCATATCGTGTGATAGTACCTATTTCTCTGTACCCTATCCATTGCTGAGGGTTATCACTTTTCCTGTTTAAAAACTTTATAAAGTTGGATCCATCACTTTTTTTCCCTTATGATTTCTTGATTGTATTTCTCTAGTACTTTTTAAAGTTTTATTTTACCTTTTAAAACTTTTAAACTTGTGAAATATAACACATAAAGAAGAGTGTATGAAATATGAGTGTATAGCTTAATGCATGATTTTAAAGTGAATTCCCATGGAACTACCACCGAGGCCAAGAAATAAACATTGTCAGCAGCTGCCCATATTCCTCTTTCCAGTCATAACTTTGAGGTTACTACTATCTTAACTGTTACGGTAATTATTTTCTGGCTTTTTGTTCTTTTAAGACCTAATTATCCATGCCTAAACACTATAGATTAGGTTTGCCTTTATTTAGAGAACTCATACATTAGGTGGTTTTTCTTTTTCCTTTTCTCCTACAGCTTTATTGAGATGTACAGTTGACCCTTGAACAACATGGGTTTGAACTGCAGGGGTCCACTTATACGTGGATTTTTTCAATAAATATGGTACGTGTATTTTTATTTTACAGATGGTGGGGGGGATTGGTGCCCCCAACCCTCCACATTGTTCAAGGGTCAACTGTATTTCAAATACCATAAAATTCACCCATTTGAAGTGTACACAGTTCAATGTGTTTAGTATACCCAGAGTTGTCCATCTATCACCACAACCTAATTTTATTTTATTTATTTATTTATTTATTTATTTATTTTTGCGGTACGCGGGCCTCTCACTGTTGTGGCCTCTCCCATTGCAGAGCACAGGCTCCAGACGCGCAAGCTCAGCGGCCATGGCTCATGGGCCCAGCCGCTCCGTGGCATGTGGGATCTTCCCGGACCGGGTCACGAACCCGTGTCCCCTGCATCAGCAGGCGGACTCTCAACTACTGCGCCACCAGGGAAGCCCACCACAACCTAATTTTAAAACATTTCAATATCCCTCACAAGAAACCCAATACTTTTTACCAGTCATTCCCCATTATCCTGTCCTCACAGCTCAGGCAAACACTAATCTACTTTCTACCTCTATGGATTTGCCTGTTCTCTACATTTCACTTAAATGGATTCATATAATATGTGGTCTTTTGTGATTGGCTTCTTTCACTTAGCTCATAATGCTTTCAAGGTTCATCCATGTTGTAGCATATATCAGTATTTTAACCCATTTTATAGCCAAATAATACTCCATTGTATGAATTTACCACATTTTGCTTATTTATTCATCAGCTGATGGACATTTATTTGGATTGTTTCTGTGTTTCTACTTTTTGGCTATTATGGATAATGCTGCAGATTTTTGAGTGGACATATGTTTTCAAACTCTATGTTTAGCATTTTGAAAAATGGTCCAACAGTTCAAAGTGGCTGCACCATTTTACATTGTCACTGGCAATGAATGAAGGTTTCAGTTTTTTCATATCCTCATCAGCACTTGGTATTTTTCATTTAAAAAATTATAGTTTCTTCGTGGATATTGAATGGTTTCTCATCATGGTGATTTGCTAATGATGTGGTTTTTACTTAATGACTAATTATGTTGAACATCTTTTCATGTGTTTATTGGCCATTGTATATTTTCTTTGGGGAAATGTCTATTCACATCTTTTGCCCATTTTAAAATTGGGTTGTCTTTTTATTTTTTAATTTTAAGAGCTCTTTATATATTCCAAATTTAAGTTCTTTGTCAGATATATGGTTTGGATATATTTTCTCCTGTTCAGTGGGTTGTCTTTTCACTTTCTTGATAGCATCCTTTGAAGCACAAAAATCTTTAATTTTATAAAGTCCAACTTATGTATATTTTCTTTGGTTGCTTGTGCTTTTGGTATCTAAGAAACCATTTTCTAATCCAGGGTTCTGAAAATTTATACCTATGTTATCCTATAAGAGTTTTATCTCTTACATTAAGTCTTGAGATCCATTTTGAATTAATTTTTGCATATGATATGAGATAGGGTTCTAACTTCATTCTTTTGTATGTGGATAGCCAGTTGTTTCATACCATTTGTTGAAAAGACTATTCTCCATTAAATTGTTTTGGTACCCTTGTTGAAAATCTATTGACTGTGAATGTGAGGGTTTATTTCTGGGCTCTCAGTTTTATTCCAGTGATCTATATGTCCTTAGGCTAGTACCACACTGCCTATAGATTGCTATATCTTTGTAGTAACTTTTGAAATTGGAAAATGTGGGTCTTCCAACTTTGTTTTTCTTTTTCAAGATTTCTTTGGCTAATCTGGGTCTCTTGCCTTTCCCTATGAATTTTAGGATCAATTTGTCAATCTGCAAAGAAACCAGCTGAGCTTTTGATAGGGGTTGCAGGGAATCTATAGAACAATATTGTGTTCTGGTCCCTGAACATGGGATGTTTTTCCATTTATTTAGGTCTTCTTTTATTTCTTTCAGTGTACCAGTCATCTACTTTTATAATTTTGTGGTTTTCAGTGTACTAGTCATATGTCTTTGTTAAATTTACTCCAAAGTATTTTATTCTCTTGCCTATTCTTTTTGCTGGATTGTTTTCTTAATTTTATTTTCAGGAGGTTCACTGCTAGTGTGTAGAAATACAATTGATTTTGTATATTAATCTTGAATCCTGCCACATTGCTGAACTTGTTAATTAGTTCAAATAGTTTTTTAGTGGATTCCTTAGGATCTTTTATATTCAAGATCATGTCATCTGAAAATAGAGATTGTTTTACTTCTTTCTTTCCAATCTGGATACGTTTCACTTCTTTTTCTTGACTAATTGCTCTAGCTAGAATCTCTAGTACAGTGTTGAATAGAAGTGGCAAGAGCAGACATCCTTGTCTTGCTCCTGATTTTACAGGGAAGTATTCAATCATTCTCCATTAAGCATGAATTCTGGCTGTTAGTTTTTCATAGATATAGGTTCTTTAGATTTTTTTCACCAAAATTTTGTTTGTGAAACTTATGTTGTAGCATGTAGCTGTAGCTCATTCATTTATATATGTAAATATGTGTGTGTGTGTGTAACTTTATTTGTATGAATATTCCACAGTTTATTTTCCATCCTACTGTCCATAGAGTCTTAATGTTATTTCCTGGTACAATGTGCATACATTTCTGTTGGGTATATAATATGAAGTGAAATTGCTTGTAGCACTTGTGTTTCAACTTTAATAGGTAATGCCAAGCTGTTTTCTAAAGTAGTTGTGCCGGGCTTCCCTGGTGGCGCAGTGGTTGAGAGTCCGCCTGCTGATGCAGGGGACATGGGTTCGTGCCCCGGTCTGGGAAGATCCCACATGCCGCGGAGTGGCTAGGCCCGTGAGCCATGGCCGCTGAGCCTGCGCGTCCGGAGCCTGTGCTCCACAACGGGAGAGGCCACAACAGTGAGAGGCCCGTGTACCGCAAAAAAATAATAATAATAAAATAAAGTAGTTGTGCCAGTTTACATCCCCACCAGAAGTGTATGAAAGTTTTAATTGCTCTGTCTTCTTGCTGTTACTTGTTATTGTCAGTCTTTTAGTTTTAGCCACTTAATGTGTAGTGATATTTTATTGTGGTCTTTATTTGCATTCTCCCAGATTATTAATGAGATTGCACTCCATTAAAAAATATGCCTATTGTGTTTATTGGTGGCTTGGGTGTGGTGTGGTGTGTGTGTGTGTGTGTGTGTGTGTGTGTGTGAGAGAAGAAGGACTTGTTCATGTCCCTTCTCAGTTTTTCCATGATTTTTTGTGTGTGCATGTGTTCTGTTGATTTATAGGCATTTTTGTTGAAAACTGTTCTAGATAAGAGCTCTTTGATGTTATGTGTGTTGCAAATATCTCCTCTCACTCACTTCTTCTCTTTCTTTCCTCTGGCTTGCCTTTTTAACCTTTTAATGTATCTCTTGACGAATGGAAGTTTTTAAACTTTAGTCAAATTTATCCATCTTCATGGTTAGTGCTTTTATAGTCCCTTTAAGAAACCTTTCCTTACTTCAGGATCATGAAGCTATTCTCTTATGCTGCCTTCTAAAAGCTTTATTGCTTTGCCTTATACTTTAGTTTTACCATCTATCTGGAATTGCTGTTCTTATTAGGGTTTTTCTGATTATTCTTGCTCATTTACACTTCCAAATGAACTTTATATTTAACTTGTTCTGTTCTAGGAAAAAAATCCTGATAATATTTTTACTAGGATCATCTTAAGTATATAAACCCAGGGAGAATTGATATCTTTATGATGTTGAATTTACTTAAGAATATAACATGTCTTTTCATTTGCTTAAATCTATTTTTGTCTTTCAAGTGTGTTTTGAAGTTTTTCACATTTAGGTTTTGCACAATTCTTGTTAAATTGATGCCTAGGTATTTTATTTTGCAATAGTGAATGGCATGTTCTTTTCCATTATTTTTTCTGAGTATTGTTTGTATATATTATTTCTATATTGTGTGTTATAACCTGTTGCCTTCTAATTCTCTTATTGTTTGTAATAGTTTTTCCACTAGATTAGAAGTTTTTTAGATATAATTATATCATCTGCTAATGGAGATAATTTTACCTCTTCCTTTCCACTTATGCTCTAAATTGCTTTCTTTTTATGGTTACATTAGAGTTCTTCTAATTTATTTTATTTAAATAGCAATAGCAATAGTATAAATGTTCTTTTCCAAAGTGGTCGTACCATTTTGCATTCCCAGAAGCAAAGTCTGAGAGTTTCAGTTGTTCTGTGCCATTGTTAAATCTTGATAGCCAATCTTTTAAAATTTGAGCACTTCTAGTTTGTGTGTAGTGATATCTCATTGTGGTTTTAACTTGTATTTCCCTAAGGGCTAATAAAATTAAACATCTTTTGATATGCCTTGCTTTCCTTTTTTCTTGTTGTGCTTAATTATCATTTGTATATGTTGTTTGGTCTTCATATATTTCAGGATACAAGCCCTTTGTCTGACATGTGTTGTGAATATTTTCCTCCACTCTATAGTTTATCTTATCATTTTCTTAATGGTATCTTTTGAAGAGCAAATATAAGTTTTTATGAATTCAGATTTATCAATTGTCTCATTTATAGTTCATGGTTTTTGTGTATTGTAACTCAGTGTTACAAAAATTTTCTGTTATGATTTTAGAAATTCGATAGTTTTAGCTCTTATATTTCCATTATGATCCATTATGAGTTAATTTTTTAGTATGGTGTGAGGGAAGGATTGAGGTTTATTTTTTTTCATTCCAGTACCCAATTGATCTAATCCCATTTGTCAGAAAAGCTTTTCTTTCCCAATTGAATTGCCTTGGTATCTTTGTTGATAATCAGTTGACCGTATGTTTGTGGGTCTATTTCTGTATTCTCCATTCTGTTCCAGTGATCTTTTTGGTGATAACAGTCTTGATACTGTAGCTTTATAGTTTTGAAATGGGTTGGATACATCCTTCAACTTTGTTGTTTTCAAAATTGAAACTATTCTAAGTTCTTTGCATTTCAAAATAAATTTTATGGTTAGCTTGTCAACTTCTACAAAAAATGTCCTCTGGAATTTTAATTTGAAACGTGTTGAATCTATAGATCAATTTTGGGAGAATTGACATCTTAAGATATTGCTATTTGTCAATTATATCTCGATAAAGCTGGGGGAATTAAAGAAATTGAGTTTTCCAATTTCTGAACATGCATGCTATACTTCTCTATTTAGGCCTTGTTCAGTTTCTCTCAGTAATGTTTAGTAGTTTTCAGTGTAGAGATCCCTTCGGTAGATATCATTTCCCTTTAGCTGAAGAACCTCCTCTGACATTTCTTCCAGAGCATGTCTGTTGGCAACAAATTATTAGTTTCCTTATATGAAAATGCCCTTATATTTGCTAATCGATTATAGAATTCCGGGTCAACTGTTCTTTTATTTCAGCGCTTTAAAGATATGCTCTTCCACTGTCTCTGGCCTCATTGGTTTCTGAAGAGAAATCTATTGTTATTTGAGTCATTGTTTCTGTATGGAATATGTAGTTTTTCTCCTGCTGTTTTCAAAAAAGATGTTTTTTCTTTTTTTTTTTTCAGTTTTCAGCAGTTTGATTACAATGTGTCTAAGTGTGTTTTTCTTTTAGTTTATTTCATTTGGGGTTCACTGAGCTTCTTGAAAATGTAAATTTATTATGTCTTTTACCAAGTTTGTGAAAATATTGACCATTATTTCTTCAAATATTTTTTCTGCCTCCTCTTTCTCCTCTCCTTCTCGTTCTCCAATTACACATAATGTTAAATCTTTTTATTTTGTCCCACAGTTCCCTGAGACACTGTTCATTTTTTTTTTCTGTTTTCATGTTAGATGATTGCTGTTGAACTATTTTCAAGTCCACTCATTCTTTCCCCTGTCATTTCTATTCTATTGAGCCTGTCCAATGAGGTGTTTTTTTGTTTAACTTTTAGGTATTGTATTTTCCAATGATAAAATTTCCATTTGGTTCTTCTAAAGTTTTTACTTCTCTGTTGAGAATTCCTATCTTTTCGTTCATTTCAAATATGTTTCCTTTACTCGTAAAGCATAGATACTTGCTGCTTTAAATTTTTAAAACTCTTTGTGATAGTTCCAGCATTTGGGCTTTCCTTGTTAGTTTTATGTTGAGTAATTTTAGATTGTATAGTAGACATTGTGATTTTTATGTTGTATAAAGACTTGTATGGGTGTTTCAAATCTTAGTTCATTTTTCCAAGCCTTTGCCACATTGGTTTGAATCTGTTCTGTGTATACACTTCTCAAGGGTTAGTCAGTGTGAGACTTGCGTGTGTGGTTCAAATTTCAGTTAAATTTCCAAGTCTTTGCTGGTTTGAGGGTCTGTTCTATGCATGCATAGTTCAGGGCTTACACTGAGGCTGTTTATACACAGAATCCAGTATTCCTTTCTCTGGTCCTCTCCTCCCCAGGAATCTTCCTGCACTCTCTCTTCATCATTGATTTTAGCAATGTGATGTTGATGTAGTTTATGGTGGTTTTCTTCATGTTTTTTGTGCTTGAGATTTATTGAGCTTCTAGGCTTTATGGGGTTTTAATTTTCAGGTAGTAGAAAAATTTTAATTGTTATTTTTTCAAATATTTTTTCTGTCCCCTCCCTACTTTTCTTCTGGGACTTAACTATAGTTAGGTTAGAAAAATTAATATACTCTATGTACTTCTGGTCTTCTTTCTCTGTGTGTTTAAATTTGCTGTGTCTTTATGTCTGTGGATCTTTACTTCTGCCATATTAAATATGCTGTTAATCTCATTCAGTATGTATATTTTTTCAGATGTTTTAATTTTTTGTCTCTGTAAGTCCAATCTGGGGCATAAAGTCTACTATTTCTCTCCTCATTGTTTTCATGTTTTTTTCTCTACCTTCTTGAACATATGGAGTGTACTTAATTGTACTACCTGTGTCATTCAGGTCAGTTTCTCCTGGTTATGGTTTGTATTTTCTTTCCTGCTTTATTTGTATGCTTGGTAAATTTTGATTGGATGCTGGACATTTTGAATTTTATGCTTTAGATTTCGGACTTTATTGTATTTTAAAGAATATTGTTATCCTTTTTCTGTGACACACTTAAGTTATCTGGAATTCATTTGATCCTTTCAAGACTTCTTTGTAGGCTTTGTTAGATCAGATTTAGAGCAGCCTTTAATCTGGGGCTAATTTGCCCTTATTACTAAGGCACTATTTGATGCTCTGTGAATTAGGAAGTCTTTCCACTATGGTTCATTTTCCTGTGGTTTTTTTCCTTGGCCTTGAGGTAATTTTCTCACATGCATCCACAGATCTCCAGAGCTCTCTTTCTGTGTAGCTACCTCTCCCACAGTATTTCTCTCCTCAGATTCTAGCAATTTTGGTTTCCCCATACTGAATTCTGCAACTCGGTGAGATTGCTGGACTCTGGGTTTCTTCTTTCTGTGCTACAGGCTGGAAATTCTCCAGGCAGAAAGCTGTAGCAATTATAGGGCTTACCTTGTTTGTTTTCCTTTTTTCAGGGATCACTCTCATGTGCTGCCTGTTGTCTAATGATTGAACACCACCATTTCATATATTTTATTTGGTTTTCTAGTTTTTTTAAGACAGGAAGATAAATCCGTTCCTTTTAATCCATTATGGCGAGGAACAGAAATATTCATTCCAATTTTTGAATGTATTGACAAACTAAAGTGGGGATTAAATTAGCATGGCATTTATTTTTGTTATTTTTTCTTTTTAGTTGCTCAGATATCCGCCTAGACTTGTGTTTTAGTAGAAGAGATACAGGAATTGTTGGTTAGGATGACTAGTGTTTTACTCTGCATTTCATCCTTTATTTTCACTTTGTTTCTCTTGGAGTAATGAAGGACATGTATATATAGCATGCAATTTACCAAAAATAAAAATGCATGTCATACTGAAGTTCGTATGGTTGAACTTTCAGTGAGGTAGCAGGACTAAGCTTAAGAAGCATCTTCCTGTGAATGAACTTATTTCTGTATATGGGGATGTATCAAAGGCAATATCCTGTGTATGACAAAACTTAAAATTGTTTTTGAAATACCAGTATATACTTGTATGGGTTACAAAACATGGTTACCACCGCAGCTAGTTGCTTTTAAGGAATAGCCGTGCTGGATTTGTTACTTGATTTAACCTTAGATATGATAATTTTTCCATTAGCATTGTACAGCAGGAAGACCCAGCTGAAGAGCTTTCCAAAGATGAGGTCATTCTGAAGCTGAAAGCAGAGGTGCAGCGTTTGCTGGGTAGCAACTCCGTGAAGCGTCATCTGGTGTCTCAGTTACAAAACGATCTCAAAGACTGTCATAAGAAAATCGAAGGTCTCCAAGTGGAGAAGGATGAAAGAAGCATCGAGGTAGAGTTTATAAAGCTAAAATGCCATTTTTGAAGACTTAATAAAGAACGCTTACAGTTTTCACATTTAAATTAAACTTTTGACTTTCAGGGATTCATTTGACTTTTTTTTTTTTTTTTAAGGCAGAATGTTTTATTTATTTATTTATTTATTTTACAAATGACTTTTATTTTATTTTTGGTCATGCCACGCAGCCTGTGGGATCTGAGTTCCCCGACCAGGGATCGAACCTGCGACCCCTGCAGTGGTAGCTCGGAGTCCTAACCACCGGACTGCCAGGGGATTCCCCATTTGCTTTTTTATAAGTAAAGTTTAAAGAAAGAAATGCCACTTAAAGGAATATACTTTCTGGTTACTCTTGGCACCTAGTAAATGAGATGCCAATTAGGTAAAATTCCTTAACCACAAATCCAAGGAAGCATTCTATGTAACAAGGTGTCTGCATTTCCTCAAGATTGGCTTGTACCAACAGTGCTTTAAAATCTAGTTAAATTCTCCACAGTGAAATCCTCTAGCATTTTGTCTGAGATTTCTCTGGCCCCTGTTCTTAAAATAATAGTCATTCTATATTTTAAAAAAATTAATTCTATGGTGATGGTGTTATAGGTGGGAAAGGTATGGAATCAGGTATGTCAGAGTCCTTGAAATCCACCTTTATATCCTTCAGTTAGCATCCTTGTTTTACAGATGAGGAAAATGAAGCTGGAGGAATTTGTGACCCTTCTGAGGTGAGAGTCAGTCTTTGGGCAAATTGAAACTAAAGTACTGGACTAATGAATAGGTCAAGGTTATTTCTCCAAGATCGTGCTGTCAGAGATCTTTAGGGTTGCCCTCCTTCAACAGCTGCCTTTTTCACCCTTCCTTATTTCTAAATCCCAACTCATTTCTATTCCCAGTAGAAAGTAATACATGAAAGACCTAGAAACAAAGAGGAAAGGGAAGGTGAAAAATGAATGTAGGTAGTGTATTCCTTTTTCTCCTGGATGGAAATGATATTCTACTTCCTACTTTGGTACTGTTTTATCTCCTGATCCTTAAACTAGGAGTTGTATTCATTAAAACAGTCCTATTAAAGCAAAGTGTACAAGATGTTCTCTGGTGTTTATTATTATGGAATTTTAATCGTGCCTAGTTTGCTTTCCAGAAATAATAGTGTGTTTTCACTGTGAAAGCCCTGCCTGGTTTGGTTCTTTCTTCTGAGTAACTACATTTGATGAGCACATTGATTTCATTGTTAATAACCAAATGAGAAATGGGAGAATGTGCTTTCCCCCAGCACATTTAACTTCTTTAAATCAAGCTGTTTTAGCTTTTTCCATATGTTTCTTATAAAGGATGGGAATGAAAACTTGCATTAGATTAGAGTTGAACAGTTTAATAAGCATTTTGGTGAGAGTGTGCTAAGAGTAGGAACCTGATTTTGAGTCTGAACCTTAGCTTAGGTATCTTGGTGCTTTCTTTGATTTGATATTGAAATCACTAGTGGCATTTGCTGTACAGATACACTTTCACATGTGTGGCAATTGCTGGTGGCTATTCCTTGTGTTGTTTTTAGCCTTTCCCTTTGCCTCCATACTCTATAGGCTGTTTCATCAGTGGATTGAAGGGAACTGTCTCATCTTTGAATACTCTTTTTGCCCAGCTAACCTTTTGCCATAGTGATTTCTCAGCAGTCTACATTTGGTTTTTCTTAAAGTGTGACTTCAGCGCTTGCTGGTTATGGCTGTTCTGCTTCACCTTACTATATAGGAATCTCTTGTGAGTATTGTCTTGATAATTCTCTACGTGTTTGCTCAGTAGATATTTGCTGAATTACTACACATATTGACCCACTTCCTAGATGGGGAAGAGGGAGAGGAAGTAGTAATTTAATCAACAGGTAGTCTTGAAATAAGCACTCAAGTTCACAGTCATCTAATTAGCAAATGACCACCATCAAACTTGGCCTTTGCCTCCTGTTTCCCACATCTTTTCTAATGGAGCTTTCTGTTTAGTCTGTAAAGTCAGAAAGCAGGGTTGGAGGTGTATGTGGAGGAAAAGCAAATCATTCAGTTTAAGCTTTTTTTTTTTTTTTTTTTTTTTAAGCTACTCTGTGCAAGGTCTTGTGGGATTCAGTGATGAAAGAAACAATGGCCCCCCCCAAAAGAAGAAACAATGGCTATTCCATGAATGAACTTAGAATCTAGAGCCTCACTATCCAATGGAAATATAATGATGCCACATATGTAACTTAAAATATCTAGTAGTCCCATTAAAATAGGTGAAATTGATTTTAATAATATATTTTATTTAACCTAGTATATACAAAATATTATCTTCTCAATATGTGATCAGTATAAAATTATTAATGAGATGGTTTATATATTTTATGCGTGTGCTAAGTCCTTGAAATCTGGCACATATTTTCTCCTTATCGCACATTTCTATTTGGACAAGTCACATTTCAAGTACCCAACAATCGTGTGTGCTTAATGGCTACCACAGTCAGTACTACTGATCTGTAAGGAGATGGACATGTTGTAACTTTGTGTAATAAGAATTATGCTAGGGCTTCCCTGGTGGCGCAGTGGTTGAGAGTCCGCCTGCCGATGCAGGGGACACGGGTTTGTGCCCCGGTCCGGGAAGATCCCACATGCCGCAGAGCAGCTGGGCCCGTGAGCCATAGCTGCTGAGCCTGTGCGTCCGGAGCCTGTGCTCCGCAACGGGAGAGGCCACAGCGGTGGGAGGCCCGCGTACCGCAAAAAAAAAAAAAAAAGAATTATGCTAATTACAAAGTGCTATTGAGAAGGAATAACTAACTGGGCTTGGGCGTGGGGATGAGGTGGTAAGGTAGCCCTAGTGAAGTCTGTGAGGAGGGAACATTTGACCTCTGTCCTGAAGGATAAATCCAGGCGGGAAGGTGGAAAGGGATATTTCGGCCTTGAGCAGAAGTATGTAAAAAGATGGAGCAAATAAGCTAGAAGTTTATATTATATAAACTCAGTCTTTCTGAAATCTTTAATGAGGCGAAAATCATTCAGTGTCTCAATATCGATGTTTAGAAAGAAGGATCATAGCTAGCATCAAATCCCGAGCTTAATGAAATGATGTTGAACTTCTGTGCTTGCTACAGGGCTGTTAAGAGAAAGAACACATTACTTTAAACTTCCCTGGATGCCGTTTTAAAGAGAACTAGGCCATCAAAATCCTAAAGCCTTTCTATGTGTTAAGAAGATATTTACTATGTAATCTTATTTGGCATGATTCTTTCATAAATGTTTTAAAGGTATTGATGTATTTATTGCTTTATACATACCTTATAGTACATTTTATATCTGTTTCTATCCATCTTATATAAAACAATTTAAAGTTATTACAGAGAGTCCATTTTTTTGCTTTCATGTCATGTGACTATTCATAGTACTGCTGTTTTATGACATTTCCAGGATAATATGTGGTGAAAGTGAGGAGTCTGCCCATACATAGCACTATACAGTGATTGGGGGTGGATCAAATACTATGCTGTTCATTCCAGTTGAACAACTGGGCCGTTAAGGCAGAATGTGGCAAAGGCCTTAGGAAAACCAGACTGGCTTACTATCAGTCAGGGACCACATCTACACTGAATTTTTTGTAAGCTTAAGAAATAAAACACAGAGGCTTTTCTGTGTCTGATACTTAATAGAGATCGTTACCTTACCACAAGCTGTGGTTAAAGCCATACTCTGATTCCAAGGGACTTGATAGGCAATGTTCAGTACCCAACTCAGAAGGGTCCTAGCTAGAATTTTTTGAGACATAGAAATTAGGAAGATAGTATGAGAGCTGGTATATTACATTTCTTGTTTTCTTGAATATAATGTCTTCAGTATTCCAGCTTTGGAGAGAGGTTTTATTGAAGCGTTCAAATTGTCCTTCTCTTTTGAAAGATCTTCATAAGAGTTTTGTGCTAACAAGTACTGCAAGTACCAAGTCCCTGTGTGCCTGCAATGTGAAAATATGTCAAAATTGAGTGTAATAGCTAGCCATGAAGATTGTTTTTTCAGTGTATCAATATGATGTTACTTTCATTCTTAGTAAAGAAACTCACCAGTGGGGAAGGAAGCACAAATGAATACTGTAAACTTTAAAAAGTAGAGGCTAAGTTAAAGAAAAAAAATGAAAGCCATTCTAATGAGTCAGTAAAATCCTTTAAAGTCTCATTAATACCCCCAAGTCTGGAGCAAAGCTAACAGGGTGGGTATTCTTAGCTCCTTTCTTTTCTGACTGGGGCAGGAGCAAGTGGCTTCTAGGAAATGATGGCAGGTGAACTGGGGAAAGTGCAACTTCCTTCTCTGAAGGAAGTGAAGACTGAACTGGAAGACTGAGCCAAAGCCTTGGCGTTCTGTCACCCCATGTAGGAATGAGATACACATACCTCCCTTTCCCCCAATGAGTAGAATGAACCTTGGTACAGAATATTTTTTAAACATTGAAGTAGAGAGCTCAGAGTTCAGGTAAATATAAAACCAACAGGTCAAATAGAGTGGATATTAAAAAAAAAATCTTTGACCTCTTCAATGAACAAGGAACTTATAAAAATGGATAAAACACTTAGATGGTAAGAGGAAAATGCAAAGTTATATATATATGGAAAGATGAAAAACAAATGAACAATGAAGGCATGTAAGAGGTTCCACAAATGCAAATGAAAAAATTGTTGGAGACCCTTTTCCCCATCAAACACAATAATCATTCAAAGACAGTCACTGCCATTGGAGGTAAAGAGAGCTGGACAGACTCTTGCACTACCTGACAGGATACATTTGTATGAACTTTCTGGAAACTATTTACCAAAGTCCGTCATCATTGTGTACCTATTGAATAAAATGTATGAGTTAACACTGATTAAATACAGAAATATAATAGATGCTAAACCTAGTGGGTGAGAGTATGATGAGAAATAGAATGTTTGCATAGTCTCAAAATGTCTCCCCATAAGATATTAATACTTACTATTAACTGCAAAACAGTAACTTTACAATGGAAATGCCTGCAGACAGAACCTTCGACCTTTATCAGCTGATCATCACCAGTGATGAGACATATTGATGTCATATGTCTCCTAAAAACACACACACATCACTTCTGTGGCATTCATGCCAAAAATGCATAAAGTGAATTTAATAACGAAGTAACATCAGTAAAACTAAATGATTAGTATAGGTACTCTTCAAAAATGTCATGGGTTCGAAAGACAAAGACTGAAGAACTCGCCTAGATTGGAGGACACTAATGAGACGTGACAACTGCAGGCAATGTGAAATTGTAGACTGTATCCTGAACCAGGAAAAGGATGTTAGAGGAAAACTGGAACATTTTGTATAAGGTCTATGGATTGGGTAATAGTATTGCATCCTAGTTAATTTCCTGGCTTTGATAATTGTACTGTGGTTATATTGGGGGACAGTAATAAAAGGTATATGGCAATTATTTGTACTCTTTTTGCAATTTCTTTGTAAGTATGAAATTATTACAAAACTAGTACTTAAAATTTTTTATAAACCTGAAAAATTTCTGACTTCCTTTCAACATTTAGACTAAAACAGATACCTCAGAAAAACCAACTAATCAAGTATGGCCTGACTCTTCCGATATGACTGTCAAAGATGATATTCTGCGACTTAAAAGTGAAATTCAGGTTTTACAGCAACGAAATCAGGTGATTAAAAAACTTTCCTCTATTTCGTGAGAATTCTCATGACCTCATTCAAAGGACTTTTCAAAAATACAGAGGCAATATGAGTTAGTGGACAAATACATTAGCAGGTGATTAAGGATTCCAGTTATTTCCTTTTACTGCTGGTCATGGGGTAGTATTTTCATCGGAAGGTAAGTTAGTATAATTCCAGTTTTCTGGAATTCCTCTAATTTTCTAGGAATTCAGTATTCCTCTAATAGCATGGCTAATAGAGGTATTCTTTCCTGCTTAGGCAGCCCTTGACCAGAAAGTAAAACCGTGCTTATTTATATGGTTGGGAAGATTATCGTATTCTAAGATTTATCATAAAGCATCAGTTAACCAATACTTCTCTGGTTGAATGTTTTCATACATTTCAAAATAAATACAGAATTTTAACCTTTACTCCTATCAGAAAGCTACTTGACAAATAAATGAATCTATACTCTTACAAGGCATGAAGAGACTTTTATGGAATTATGAAAATGATATTATGTCAAATAATGTTATAGGGAAAGAGATAAAGCACAGACGATATCAGAAAATGAGATTAGTCAATAAAGATGATGGGTATTTCCTCTAAATACTTTATTCTTTTGTATTTAGGAGCTTAAAGAAACTGAAGAAAAACTGAGAAATACGAATCAAGACTTATGCAATCAAATGAGACAAATGGTACAAGATTTTGACCGTGATAAACAAGAAGCTGTGGATAGGTGAGGTCTAGACAGAGGCCTGATGTCTGTCTTCTGGGCTCTCTTTCCCTTCTCTCTCCCGATAACGCCCCCCCAAAAAAGATTCGAGAGAAATGATGGTTTGAACCCTCCCTATTGAGATCATAAATTGGAGAAGATGAATCCCTGGTTTCTCAGATTAGAATTTGGAACACATTTTCCATAGAGATACTGTTATGTAATAATATGTACTGTTATGTAATGAGTTGAGTCCTACAGAACCATCCAAACTGTAGTTCATTGAAATAGTAGAGCTTAGTGGCTTAACTGTTTTTTATAAGGAAGAAACCTGTGGGAGGAAATATGTCTTCTAAATAGGAAATCATGGACTTGGAAACAGACTTTTGGAACGTAACTTACATGTGAGTTGGTTACTTTAGTATTTGTGTTTAATATAAGATAACTTGGAACCACACTCTATTATTTCAATTAGTTTTTTATAAACAGAGGTTCTCAACACAGACTATTATACTCTGTTTGAAGGACTGGGGCATTTCTCACATCCAGGTTTCTAATTTTTCTCTAGAAACATTTGAAGAAAGAAAATTTTGAAGATTCTCATAAGGTCATCTATTGAAAGCTAATTATTAGCACTTTGGGTTGGGGAAGACCAATATGATCTTAACTGTACTTTGCACTAGAAGGAGGGAGTGGGAAGGAACGAGGGAAACCAGTTCGTCTTGGTGTTTCTGGTAGTGCTGGCCCTGCCTTAGATTCCGCTGTCTGCTGTCTGTTTCTAGGTGTGAGAGGACTTACCAGCAACACCATGAAGCCATGAAAGCCCAAATACGTGAAAGCCTGTTAGCAAAGCATGCTTTGGAGAAGCAACAGCTCTTTGAGCTTTATGAGGGAGCTCACTTGCGACTTAGGTGAGAGTGAAAGAGTTTAGCTGCCCCTGAAGCTGTAGAGACAACATTCTCTTATTCCATTGTTTAGAAGAAAATTGTCTGTTCTGCAGCCTTATATTTAGTTGCTGGTTTTGTGTGTCCAAGGTCTGACTTAGACAAGGTGATTAAGGAGATGGCGGCCGTGCAGGAATGTTACCTGGAAGTGTGCAGAGAGAAAGATAATCTAGAAGCAACTCTCAAGAAGACCATGGAAAAGGAGCAACAGGCTCAAGAGAAGAAGGTACAGGACAAGTTCGTGTTGTGTTCACTTCATTTCGTTTCTCACTGAAACAAGTACACCCACTCTCCTGTGAAGTCTGCCTTCTGTAGAAGTCTTCACGTTTGGCTGTTTCACACTAATTCAGCTCACAAAGTACAGTAAATATTGAAATGATTGTAAAAGCCCTAGCAGAAAATGGCATACCCATAGGAGAAAGTGATTCGTCCCTTTAGGTTTATTCTAAGAGGCAAAAGAGAGTTTTAAAAATAAGCAAGGTGGACCCGAGTACTTTGAGTCTGAAACCCAGGGATCCTCGTTTTGTATGTTTGTTTGCTGCCCAAGTGATTCTATACAGTCCTGTGTGCACTTCACGGACGTTTTCCTCTGACCCATTTCTGTCAGAACTTAAGCGTCCTTTTATTTTGAGGAAAAGGGCAGGAGTTTGAACTTGGGTCTCATGATAGGGAATGTGGGGATGTGGAGCTGTGGAGAGGAAGGTCGGTGTGAGTGTGGCCTCTTTCCAGGGAGTTCTCATCATTCAGGGAAGCTGGAGGGGCTGCAGTATCCTCTCTACTCCTGCCTGAATCTTCCAGGTTGCCCTTGGTGAGTGTCCAGGAGTGAAATCACACGTAAACAGTTGCCCCTCCTGTCTTCTTCCTTGTCCTGGCTCAAGCCTCATCCAGACACACGTCTGCCTCTCCCTTCCCCTTGGGACCAGCCTGCAGACCACAATTTGAAAGCCACCTGCATCAAGATTAGACAATATTTTTAAAGGCTCGAGTAAATGTTCTATATACAAAGGTTTCTGAGTAAGTTATAGTGAAGCTGACTGTGGCTACCACAGACTTAAAGAGCAGGTGAGGAATCCAGGTCACTTAACATTTTGATTATTTTTGAATAGATTAATATGGTAGAAAAACATGCCATGTATACATACCATCTAGTGGAAAAAGAGCTAAGGGGAGCTGTTTTAGTTAGTGCCAGCAGTATGAAAGTTAGAAGGGATCTTAAATTACCTAGAAATTAAAGACTTAGCTCAGTAATGTTTAAAAAAATTAAAATAGAGAGAAGATCTAGTGTGATTCCTTTCTTTCTTTCTTTAAATATATAAATTGGCAAGAACATAAGAGCAGTTCTCTCAAAGAGGTCATTCTTTTCAGGAATATATTTCCTGGTACTTTTAAAAGAATCAATTTGGCTGTAAAATTGAATCTCACGTAATTGGTCAGTTGCAGTTAATAGCTGCTACTGACTGATATTTTGGCTCATGAATGCTTGTGCACTGGGGCAAAAAGGAAAGTTAAAACTGCTATTTGGCCCTTCCAAAAAAACTTACAGGTTAAATTTTTTTTTTAATTTTTAAATTGCCATCCAGTAAAATTGACTCTTTTTCATTTGTTGTCCAGTTTTATAAATTTTTAACCCATGTATGGATTGAAACAGAATAGTTTCATCACCCTAAAAAACTCCCTTGTGCCATCCCCTTGTAGTTATACCCATCCCCCCACTTAAAGGGCCAGTGTACTTAAAGCGTTAAAAATTTAATTTCTTCCTTCTCTGGGAATCCTTTAGTTTTTTATTTAGATTTATCCAAGCTCTTTATAAAGCTTAATAGTCTTCATAAGCCTATTAAACTCGAGCAAGGTAGGGAACTGTTAGGGTAGTCCTTCTCTGCAAGACATAAGCCATTTTCCCTGCAGTTGATCTTCAGGTCTGCAGCTTTGGATACAGACTGTATAAGAAGGGCAATGCCGAGAGTCCCTGGTTGTATTTTCCTGTTTCATATGTGCTCTTTTCTTTCTTTTTTTTTTTTTTTATGATGAGTCCTTTCTTGATATTTCTTTTTTTTTATTTTTATTTTTTATTTTTTGCTTTATAACAAATTTAATCAGTTATATATATACATATGTTCCCATATCCCCTCCCTTTTGTGTCTCCCTCCCACCCTCCCTATCCCACCCCTCCAGGCGGTCACAAAGCAACGAGCTGATCTCCCTGTGCTATGCGGCTGCTTCCCACTAGCTATCTACCTTACGTTTGGTAGTGTATATATGTCCATGCCGCTCTTTCACTTTGTCACAGCTTACCCTCCCCCCTCCCCATATCCTCAAGTCCATTCTCTAGTAGGTCTGTGTCTTTATTCCTGTCTTACCCCTATGTTCTTCATGACATTTTTTTTTCTTAAATTCCATATATATGTGTCAGCATACAGTATTTGTCTTTCTCTTTCTGACTTACTTCACTCTGTATGACAGACTCTAGGTCCATCCACCTCATTACAAATAGCTCAATTTCATTTCTTTTTATGGCTGAGTAATATTCCATTGTATATATGTGCCACATCTTCTTTACCCATTCATCCGATGATGGACACTTAGGTTGTTTCCATCTCCGGGCTATTGTAAATAGGGCTGCTATGAACATTTTGGTACATGACTCTTTGAATTATGGTTTTCTCAGGGTATATGCCCAGTAGTGGGATTGCTGGGTCATATGGTAGTTCTATTTGTAGTTTTTTAAGGAACCTCCATACGGTTCTCCATAGTGGCTGTACCAATTCACATTCCCACCAGCAGTGCAAGAGTGTTCCCTTTTTTCCACACCCTCTCCAGCATTTATTGTTTCTAGATTTTTTGATGATGGCCATTCTGACTGGTGTGAGATGATATCTCATTGTAGTTTTGATTTGCATTTCTCTAATGAGTAAAGATGTTGAGCATCCTTTCATGTGTTTGTTGGCAGTCTGTATATCTTCTGTGGAGAAATGTCTATTTTAGGTCTTCTGCCCATTTTTGGATTGGGTTGTTTGTTTTTTTGTTATTGAGCTGCATGAGCTGCTTATAAATTTTGGAGATTAATCCTTTGTCAGTTGCTTCATTTGCAAATATTTTCTCCCATTCTGAGGGTTGTCTTTTGGTCTTGTTTATGGTTTCCTTTGCTGTGCAAAAGCTTTTCAGTTTCATTAGGTCCCATGTGTTTATTTTTGTCTTTATTTCCATTTCTCTAGGAGGTGGGTCAAAAAGGATCTTACTGTGATTTATGTCATAGAGTGTTCTGCCTATGTTTTCCTCTAAGAGTTTGATAGTGTCTGGCCTTACATTTAGGTCTTTAATCCATTTTGAGCTTATTTTTGTGTATGGTGTTAGGGAGTGATCTAATCTCATACTTTTACATGTCCCTATCCAGTTTGCCCAGCACCACGTATTGAAGAGACTGTCCTTTCTCCACTGTACATTCCTGCCTCCTTTAACAAAGATAAGGTGACCATATGTCCGTGGGTTTATCTCTGGGCTTTCTATCCTGTTCCATTGATCTATCTTTCTGTTTTTGTGCCAATACCATACTGTCTTGATTACTGTAGCTTTGTAGTATAGTCTGAAGTCAGGGAGCCTGATCCCTCCAGCTCCATTTTTCGTTCTCAAGATTGCTTTGGCTATTCGGGGTCTTTTGTGTTTCCATACAAATTGTGAAATTTTTTGTTCTAGTTCTGTGAAAAATGCCAGTGGTAGTTTGATAGGGATTGCATTGAATCTGTAGATTGCTTTGGGTAGTAGAGTCATTTTCACAATGTTGATTCTTCCAATCCAAGAACGTGGTACATCTCTCCATCTATTTGTATCATCTTGAATTTCTTTCATCAGTGTCGTATAGTTTTCTGCATACAGGTCTTTTGTCTCCTTAGGTAGGTTTATTCCTAGATATTTTATTCTTTTTGTTGCAGTGGTAAATGGGAGTGTTTCCTTGATTTCACTTTCAGATTTTTCATCATTAGTATATAGGAATGCCAGAGATTTCTGTGCATTAATTTTGTATCCTGCAACTTTACCAAATTCATTGATTAGCTCTAGTAGTTTTCTGGTAGCATCTTTAGGATTCTCTATGTATAGTATCATGTCATCTGCAAACAGTGACAGCGTTACTTCTTCTTTTCCGATTTGGATTCCTTTTATTTCCTTTTCTTCTCTGATTGCTGTGGCTAAAACTTCCAAAACTAGGTTGAATAAGAGTGGTGAGAGTGGGCAACCTTGTCTTGTTCCTGATCTTAGTGGAAATGGTTTCAGTTTCTCACCATTGAGGACGATGCTGGCTGTGGGTTTGTCATATATGGCCTTTATTATGTTGAGGAAAGTTCCCTCTATGCCTACTTTGTGCAGGGTTTTTATCAAAAATGGGTGTTGAATTTTGTTGAAAGCTTTCTCTGCATCTATTGAGATGATCATATGGTTTTTCTCCTTCAATTTGTTAATATGATGTATCACGTTGATTGATTTGCGTATATTGAAGAATCCTTGCATTCCTGGAATAAACCCCACTTGATCATGGTGTATGATCCTTTTAACGTGCTGTTGGATTCTGTTTGCTAGTATTTTGTTGAGGATTTTTGCATCTATGTTCATCAGTGATATTGGCCTGTAGTTTTCTTTCTTTGTGACATCCTTGTCTGGTTTTGGTATCAAGGTCATGGTGGCCTCGTAGAATGAGTTTGGGAGTGTTCCTCCCTCTGCTATATTTTGGAAGAGTTTGAGAAGGATAGGTGTTAGCTCTTCTTTAAATGCTTGATAGAATTCGCCTGTGAAGCCATCTGGTCCTGGGCTTTTGTTTGTTGGAAGATTTTTTGTCACAGTTTCAATTTCAGTGCTTGTGATTGGTCTGTTCATATGTTCTATTTCTTCCTGATTCAGTCTTGGCAGTTGTGCATTTCTAAGGATTTGTCCATTTCTTCCAGGTTGTCCATTTTATTGGCATAGAGTTGCTTATAGTAATCTCTCATGATCTTTTGTATTTCTGCAGTGTCAGTTGTTACTTCTCCTTTTTCATTTCTAATTCTATTGATTTGAGTCTTCTCCCTTTTTTTCTTGATGGGTCTGTCTAATGGTTTATCAATTTTGTTTATCTTCTCAAAGAACCAGCTTTTAGTTTTATTGATCTGTGCTATCGTTTCCTTCATTTCTTTTTCATTTATTTCTGATCTGATTTTTATGATTTCTTTCCTTCTGCTAACTTTGGGATGTTTTTGTTCTTCTTTCTCTAATTGCTTTAGGTGCAAGGTTAGGTTGTTTATTCGAGAAGTTTCCTGTTTCTTAAGGTGGGATTGTATTGCTATAAACTTCCCTCTTAGAACTGCTTTTGCTGCATCCCATAGGTTTTGGGTCGACGTGTCTCCATTGTCATTTGTTTCTAGGTATTTTTTAATTTCCTCTTTGATTTCTTCAGTGATCACTTCATTATTAAATAGTGTATTGTTTAGCCTCCATGTGTTTGTATTTTTTACAGCTCTTTTCCTGTAATTGATATCTAGTCTCATAGCATTGTGGTTGGAAAAGATACTTGATACAATTTCAATTTTCTTAAATTTACCAAGGCTTGATTTGTGACCCAAGATATGATCTATCCTGGAGAATGTTCCATGAGCACTTGAGAAAAATGTGTATTCTGTTGTTTTTGGATGGAATGTCCTATAAATATCAATTAAGTCCATCTTGTTTAATGTATCATTTAAAGCTTGTGTTTCCTTATTTATTTTCATTTTGGAAGATCTGTCCATTGGTGAAAGTGGGGTGTTAAAGTCCCCTACTATGAGTGTGTTACTGTCGATTTCTCCTTTTATGGCTGTTAGTATTTGCCTTATGTATTGAGGTGCTCCTATGTTGGGTGCATAAATATTTACAATTGTTATGTCTTCTTCTTGGATTGATCCCTTGATCATTATGTAGTGTCCTTCTTTGTCTCTTCTAGTAGTCTTTATTTTAAAGTCTATTTTGTCTGATATGAGAATTGCTACTCCAGCTTTCTTTTGGTTTCCATTTGCATGGAATATCTTTTTCCATCCCCTTACTTTCAGTCTGTATGTATCTCTAGGTCTGAAGTGGGTCTCTTGTAGACAGCATATATATGGGTCTTGTTTTTGTATCCATTCAGCCAATCTGTGTCTTTTGGTGGGAGCATTTAGTCCATTTACATTTAAGGTAATTATCGATATGTATGTTCCTATTCCCATTTTCTTAATTGTTTTGGGTTCATTATTGTAGGTCTTTTCCTTCTGTTGTGTTTCTTGCCTAGAGAAGTTCCTTTAGCATTTGTTGTAAAGCTGGTTTGGTGGTGCTGAACTCTCTCAGCTTTTGCTTGTCTGTAAACGTTTTAATTTCTCCATCAAATCTGAATGAGATCCTTGCTGGGTAGAGTAATCTTGGTTGCAGGTTTTTCTCCTTCATCACTTTAAAATTATGTCCTGCCACTCCCTTCTGGCTTGTAGAGTTTCTGCTGAGAGATCAGCTGTTATCCTGATGGGGATTCCCTTGTGTGTTATTTGTTGTTTTTGCCTTGCTGCTTTTAATATGATTTCTTTGTGTTTAATTTTTGACAGTTTGATTAATATGTGTCTTGGTGTATCTCTCCTTGGATTTATTCTGTATGGGACTCTCTGTGCCTCCTGGACTTGATTAACTATTTCCTTTCCCATATTAGGGAAGTTTTCAACTATAATCTCTTCCAATATTTTCTCAGTCCCTTTCTTTTTCTCTTCTTCTTCTGGAACCCCTATAATTCGAATGTTGGTGCGTTTAATGTTGTCCCAGAGGTCTCTGAGACTGTCCTCTGTTCTTTGCATTCTTTTTTCTTTATTTTGCTCTGCAGCAGTTATTTCTGTTATTTTATCTTCCACCTCACTTATCCGTTCTTCTGCCTCAGTTATTCTGCTATTGATCCCATCTAGAGTATTTTTTATTTCATTTATTGTGTTTTTAATCGATGCTTGATTCATCTTTAGTTCTTCTAGGTCCTTGTTAACTGTTTCTTGCATTTTGTCTATTCTATTTCCAAGATTTTGGATCTGGGAAATAGAATCTTGTATCATCTTTACCATCATTATTCTGAATTCTTTTTCAGGTAGACTGCCTATTTCCTCTTCATTTGTTAGGTCTGGTGGGTTTTTACCTTGCTCCTTCATCTGCTGTGTGTTTCCCTGTCTTCTCATTTTGCTTCACTTACTGTGTTTGGGATCTCCTTTTCACAGGCTGCAAGTTCGTAGTTCCCGTTGTTTTTGGTGTCTGTCCCCAGTGGCTAAGGTTGGTTTAGTGGGTTGTGTAGGCTTCCTGGTGGAGGGGACTAGTGCCTGTGTTCTGGTGGATGAGGCTGGATCTTGTCTTTCTGGTGGGCAGGTCCACGTCTGGTGGTGTGCTTTGGGGTGTCTGCGGACTTTTTATGATTTTAGGCCACCTCTCTGCTAATGGGTGGCGTTGTGTTCCTGTCTTGCTAGTTGTTTGGCATAGGGTGTCCAGCACTGTAGCTTGCTGGTCGTTGAGTGAAGCTGGGTGCTGGTGTTGAGATGGAGATCTCTGGAAGATTTTCGCCGTTTGATATTATGTGGAGCTGGGAGGTCTCTTGTGGACCAGTGTCCTGAAGTTGGCTCTCCCACCTCAGAGGCCCAGCACTGACTCCTGGCTCCTCAATATGGGATGATTTGTTGTCTATTCATGTATTCCACAGATGCAGGGTCCATCAAGTTGATTGTGGAGCTTTAATCCGCTGCTTCTGAGGCTGCTGGGAGAGGTTTCCCTTTCTCTTCTTTGTTCTCACAGCTCCTGGGTCTCAGCTTTGGATTTGGCCCCGCCTCTGCGTGTAGTTCGCCGGAGGGCGTCTGTTCTTCGCTCAGACAGGACAGGGTTAAAGGAGCAGCCTCTTCGGGGACTCTGGCTCACTCAGGCCGGGCGGGAGGGAGGGGCACTTAGTGCGGGGCGAGCCTGCAGCGGCAGAGGCCGGCGTGACGTTGCACCAGCCCGAGGCGTGCCGTGCGTTCTCCCAGGGAAGTCGCCCCTGGATCCCCGGACCCCGGCAGTGGCGGGCTGCACAGGCTCCCGGAAGGGCGGCGTGGACAGTGACCTGTGCTCGCACACAGGCTTCTTGGCGGCGGCAGCAGCAGCCCCAGCGTCCCACGCCCGTCACTGGGCTCCGCGCTTTCAGTCGCGACTCGCTCCCGTCTGTGGAGCCCCTTTAAGCAGCGCTCTTAATCCCCTCTCCTCGCGCACCAGGAAACCAAGAGGGAAGAAAAAGTCTCTTGCCTCTTCGGCAGCTCCAGAGTTTTCCCGGACTCCCTCCCGGCTAGCTGTGGCACATTAGCCCCCTTCAGGCTGAGTTCTCGCCGCCAGCCCCAGTCCTCTCCCTGCGCTCTGACCGAAGCCCGAGCCTCAGCTTCCAGCGCCGCCCGCCCCGGCGGGCGAGCAGACAAGCCTCTCGGGCTGGTGAGTGCCGCTCGGCACCAATCCTCTGTGCGGGAATCTCTCCGCTTTGCCCTACCCAGGTATTTGGGGAGTTTCTTGCCTTTTGGGAGGTCTGGAGTCTTCTGCCAGCGTTCAGTAGGTGTTCTGTAGGAGTTGTTCCACGTGTAGCTGTATTTCTGGTGTATCCGTGGGGAGGAAGGTGATCTCCGCCACGTTAATGAATTTTTAAATTATGTTCCTTCAGGCTGCCAATTACAGTCAATTTTCACTCATCTTAGTGGTGGTTTTGTAGGACAGGAAGAAAGAGGGCTGTATCTTCCAGTTCTGAGAGCTCCTTATTCTAGGCACCTTTGCAGAGCTTTTCAAGTCGGGCTGCAACAAGGGTCATATGTGCTCTTTTCTGAAACACTTGTTGAGACAGGCTGCAGGTTAAGTACAAGTTCAATTCCAAGTTGTAAAGATTTTAACACAGAGACTTTCCTCACATGTTAACCTGGCTTGTTCAGAGAAGGGGAATAAAGTCATAAACACAGAACCCTTCAAACTGGGTAGTGATCAGTAGAGGCTATGAATCTGTAGACAAAGCAAAGGTGATCAATATTCGTATTCATGATGCCATTCCTACACACACTAAGGCTCATTTATACAATTGTAATCACGGTAAGTCAGTCCTTAGAAGTTAGAGTTTTTTGACTGTCTGAGGCATGCAAAACAAGTTAAAACATTTTAAAACTATCCAAATATTTCCTTCCCTCATGTGATAAAAACTTTTTGAATTAGATATTCCTGTAGTATGTTCAACTGGCGGATTCCTATGACCAATAAATTTATTGCTTTTCTTCTGTAAAAAGCAGGAAGCAAGGTTTTCCTCACTGTGGTGGATTGCAAAAATGGCCACACATTCTTCCTATCCCTGAATGTGTGTCTCCTTGCAATGTGGCTTTGTAGCTATTCTCAGTTACAGATAGTCTGTTTCTCATCCGTTGAATCTGACCTTGGCCAAATGATTGACTTTGGCTAATGGGATATTAGTTAACATTATGTAAAAGACACTTAGAAAGCTTTTATGCACTGGTCCTTGCAAGCGTGATACTCTTAGGAACTCTTTGACCAAGCACCATGTGAAGGATCTGGGATAACCTGCTAGATGATGACACATGTGACCAAGTCACTGCATCATCCTGGCAGACATTGAACTAACCACCAGACATGTGAGTGTCACCATCTTAGACCATTGTAGCCTCAGTCGTCTGCAGAAATCAGCTGAGTGGACTTAGACCAGAACCACTGCCCAGCTGATCCACAGAATCATGAGAATAATAGGTGTTTGTTGTTCTGAGTCTCTGTATGGTCTGGTTTACTATGTAGTTAAGCTAACTAATATACTCACAAACATACAAACACACGGAAAATTGGTAGCAGTTTTCTTCTTTAGGTCAAAAGGAAATGCAGATACATATGGAAACAACTCCTGAAGGTTAGACATACACAGATAAGACAGTTTGGGGATTCCTTCTACAGTCAAAGAAAAATAATAACAGTGATACATGATGTGACAGTGGACAACGTTTTCAACCATGTGGATGAGCCTGTCCTATCATCTTAGGACAACTGCACTCCCCATGACCTGACTGAAGAAGTGGGTCCCTCAGTCACTGGACATTTCCCAAAATCATGCAACACGGAACAAACATGGATATTATCTTCTTGGCATGTGCCAGTGGTAGAGAAGACTCAGATAGCAATTAAGACAGAAATAATCCAGGTCAGCTATGAACTGGAAAAAAATCCAGACAACCAGATAGTCAGGAATCAGAAATAATGCCAAAGAGACACAGAGCAAAAGCTTGGTTGCCGTGTAGCATTCGTTACGTGAGGTATACTTCCTTGGTATTGTAGTTGGTGGGCTTCAGTGTGTTTGTTCTCATAGCATCTTGGTAGGACCTCCAGAAAACCATTTCAAAAATTTTTCAAACAGAAACTCTCATAGATCATTTTGATCCTTGAGTAGAGGTTTATTAGAGTTTTCAGATCAACTGGGTTCCTAGAATAAATAGGGAATATTATATGAATAGTTCAAATTGTTAAATTTGAACTGACACTTGAATGTTCTTATTTGATAATGCTTCAGCTAGTTTTGATAAAAAATTTTATCTTTGATAATGAGAAAACATACCAATCTGGGTTTTATTGAAGGATGCATAGCTTTTAGAATAGAACAGTAATTTTTGGCCTATCTCTGAATACAGGTTTTTCAGAAATATAAATTTTTCTGGGCTGTGATACATTATGCATCTCATTATGGGTGGGGTGTAAACATAAATGTCAGTTTCACCTTTAAAAATAGTGTTTGGTCCTCTGGGAATGTATTTATTGTATTAGATGCCTTTTCATTTAATACAACCATCTGTAAATTTTTTGTCCAAATATTTGAGATGTAGGCAGGTTTTTACAAGACAATTTATTCAACTGATTGAGTTAGCATATAGGAAGATCACTTGTCTCTGTTGCTGTTGTCTATTACATGCATATAACTATTATTTTATAAATTTGACTTGGACAATATTAGTGTCATATGAGATATTTATTTGAATTTTGTTTAAAGAGACAGCTATTGGAGGAAAGAGAAGAGTATGTAAGGAAACTGCAGGTGGAACTTGAAAAAAAGTACCAAGATACCCTTATGATGGAAAAGGACAAGTGGCTGAAAGAACAAGAAAGTGATATTAAACAGCAGTTTGAAAATGAAATGATGTTAGCCAAAGCACACTGGGTTAAGAAACAGAAAGAGGTGTGGGTTAAAATTTCTTTCTAGTCATCATGTTTAAAAAAATGTAGTATTAACTGTTGAGAGACAGCTCTTCTTGAACTGACATTATTTTTAATTGCCAGGTACATACATAATCACTCATTTTACTTCTCAGAATTGGGTTATTAGCAGCTTATTTACACCAGTTTTATTTTTTAAAACTTCCTACCTCTTGACTCTTCAGCCCAATTCAGGATATAATGTTTTTTTTTTTTTTTTAGAATTTAAAAATAATTTATTTATTTTATTTTTGGTTGCATTGGGTCTTCGTTGCTGCATGCTGGCTTTCTTTGGTTATGTCGAACGGGGGCTACTCTTTGTTACGGTGCGTGGGCTTCTCGTTGCGGTGGCTTCTCTTGTTGTGGAGCACGGGCTCTAGAGCGCAGGCTCAGTAGTTGTGGCACACAGGCTTAGTGGCTCCGTGGCATGTGGGATCTTCCCGGACCAAGGATCAAACGCATGTCCCCTGCATTAGCAGGCGGATTCTTAACCACTGTGCCACCAGGGAAGTCCCTATAATGGGTTTTGAGGAGGACTTTTTCTGATTCCTCAAAAATGAAACCATGATCAAATTTCATATTGTGAAATGATTCTGATAACTCTAGACCAATATAATTAACAAATAATTAACCTACACTGTGGATCGGAAGAAAGAAGTAATGACTGGGTAGGCTTAGAAGCACAAAACTTTACTTCTATTTCCTAAGTAGCAAGTGAGATTAGAAAATGCTCATAGCTTCCAAGAAAATTAAGAACCAAATTATGATCTTAAAAACCTAGTTGGAAGTGCAATAAGTTCTCAAACTAGGTTCTTCTGACCACAAGATTGCTATTAATCGGGGTTGGGGCTATCTCAAGATGGAATCATAGACCATTGTCCTGTCTTTTGACCTCCCTACTACTAATCTCCTCTCCTCTCCCCCAGATCTCATCAATCTAATGCTGGCACCTGAAACTCTTTTACTAGTCACTTTTTAACATAAAAGTATATATTATGGAATATATCTAGCCATATATCTATAAAAAAAATATGAATGGGGCTTCCCTGGTGGCGCAGTGGTTAAGAATCCGCCTGCCAATGCAGGGGACACAGGTTCGAGCCCTGGTCTGGGAAGATCCCACATGCCGTGGAGCAACTAAGCCTGTGTGCCACAACTACTGAGCCTGTGCTCTAGAGCCTGTGAGCCACAACTACTGAGCCCATGTGCCACAACTACTGAAGCCCGCACACATAGAGCCCATGCTCCGCAACAAGAGAAGCCACCACAATGAGAAGCCTGTGCACCACAACGAAGAGTAGCCCCCACTCGCTGCAACTAGAGAAAGCCTGTGCGCAGCAACGCAGACCCAATGCAGCCAAAAATAAATAAATAAATAAATAAATTTATTTAAAAAAATATGGATGATGCAAAACAAATCCCCTATTTTTACATTGCTGCAAATTGTTTTTTAGTTGGATTTGCTAACCAGTTATTTACCAGGGGGGTGAGAGAGACAGCTAATGTTTTTGTGTTTTGTCAGGAAAGCATAAAGCATAGAGCAAAAAGGGCCACACAAGATGACCTTTTTGAGAGAAGCAATACAGCCAGGGGCTGTGGTAGCCAGGGAAGCTGTCTGAGAACTCTGGATACCCAGGAGGTGGGAAACAGGAAAAGGGAAGAGCAAATTTTGCTATTTCACAGTTTTGCCCAGTACTAATTATGTTTGGGTCCATCCCACTACACTGTTGAAAGTAGAATCACTAAGGCATCCTTCCAATAATGGCCTCCTCTTTTTTTTTTTTTTTGTGGTACGTGGGCCTCTCACTGTTGTGGCCTCTCCCGTTGTGGAGCACAGGCTCCAGACGCGCAGGCTCAGCGGCCATGGCTCACCGGCCCAGCCACTCCGTGGCATGTGGGATCTTCCCGGACCGGGGCAGGAACCCGTGTCCCCTGCATCAGCAGGTGGACTCTCAACCACTGCGCCACCAGGGAAGCCCATGCCCTCCTCTTGAACGCAGTTGACTGAGTACAATTTCATATCATAAGAAACAAGATTCTAATGTGTCCAAATAAGTAAAAATGTTTTTTAGATTGTTCAATTTTAGGTTCATTAATTATGCTTACCCAGTGCCTGCTTTGTGGAAAGCCTGGTATTGATAGAAAATCACATATTAATAGTAGAAGTTTTCTTTGTTGTTGTTGTTGTTGTTGTTTTATCATGCGATCATTGTAGTGGCAATGTCAAAGCTTCCAGAAGGTCTCATCTTGAGAGCAAGATAGCCTGACCTTACACAATATACTTAACTCTTCCATGTGATTTATGCCCCATAGATAAGGTCAAAGAGTAACTTTCAGGATTTCCTTGAATATATTCTCATTAACTAAATTTCTAAACCTCACATAATAACTACAACAATGTCTAGATGGTTTTCAACACTGCTGTGGTTGCTTTTTTGGCTAGCTGTTAATTCTAGTTTTTGCTTATTTGAATATTTTTCTTTTCATACGATTTTTCTTCTGAAAACAGATCAAACAAGAACTTATTCAGCAGCTTGAAAAGGAGTGGCAGCCTAAGCTGGATCAAACTATAAAGGCAATGAAAAAGAAGACCTCAGATTGTTGCAGCCAAACTGACCAAGAAACTACCATTGACGTTATTTCCAAGAAAGAGATGGCAATCATGATAGAAGAGCAGAAGCGAAAGATCCAGCAAAATTTAGAGCAAGAGAAGGAAATAGCCATCAAGGAGGGCTTGAAGAAACTTGAGGTTGAATTGGAGCTCAAATATTGTGAAAATATTGCCAAACAGGTAATAGGCAGGTTTCCTATAGTAAAATTATTGGAACTGACTGCCTATTAATGAAAACCCATAAAGTGCTACTGTTGAACTTGTTCATAACTTTATACTTAAACATTTTGTACACCCCAGGGTAGGATAACAATCTTATGTTGTTCCCAAAATTTTCATTATATTTCTGTCACAAAGCTGTCGCCTCTCAGTTTTTCTGTATGTTCTTTCAGTTTACAAAATGTTTGCTCTTCTGAGGTCCATCTAAACATTAAGATGCCTGAGGTTAACAATGATGGTTTTACATCTGAATGAAGCACAATTTAATTATGAATCTTTCTTATTTAACTTTATAGTAAATATTCCACTAAGGTAGTTATAGATAAGTAAGCTTAAAATGAATAAGGTATATAACAGTATTTGTGTTGAGACTTGAGAGTTGAATCTGCAGGCATGCCCCTGCAAATGGGACTTTGTCTATAAATTCCAACCTCCGTCTCCCTGTAACAGATGTACAACCAGATCACCCTCATAATTCATCAAGTCTTACATTTTTGCCAGAATTGAAGTATCAACCTCACTTTATAGTCACAAATTCATTCTTGACAGCAAGAAAATGTGCCAGGTGTAAGGCTCTAAACTATAATACGTTACTTGGTTCCAAGAAAGGTCATCCAGAGGAAAGTATAGCTCTGTGTTAACAGAATAAAGATGAGTCATTTGATTTATCAATATTATCTATTACAGTGATTCTTGAATTTTTTGTTCTCAGAATGTCTTTACGCTTTTAAAAATTGAAGACTCGAAAGAGCTTTTTCTGTGTTGGTAGTATGTCTATTTACTGTATTAGAAAAATATCTTAAGAAATTTTTAAAAAAACAAGAATCCTCGCTCATACTGGCCATTGGCTGTCAGAGAACAGACATATCATACAGCATGTAGCCTCTGGAGAAGTGCACTATTTACACATGAAAGAATGGGAGTAAAAAAAAGACAAATAAGGTCCAAATTTTTGAAAATAGTTTTGACCTCACAGACCATCTGACAGGGTTTCTAGCCCTCAGAGGTCACTGGACCTTAATATAATATTATTTATTGTATACTTTTTATTTTAGATCTTTTACTTATTATAAAGTCTTAAGATAATGCCTGAAGTAAAGTTTAAAAAAAAAAACATACTCTGCTTTTGATAAATACTTGAAATTCTACCTATTTGTTAAATTGTTATACATGGTTTTACAAAGAATCCTTAAAGTTTGGAAGCATAGGCAAATACAATAATTGTATCAAGGACACTTTCAATCAGTTAAAAAATAATTTTCTCAACAGAGTTAAGAAAATGTTCTATAGGCAAAGAGACATGTTTTTAGGGGTGCTGCTTAGGTATTTATGCAATCACAGATCTTGTGAAGAAAAACAAATAGCATGATATAGTAGAAAGGAAATGTTCATAATAACTTCTAAAGTAATGTAAATTTCTGTAGGAGCTTTATCTTTTCCCCATATTTTTAACTTCCTGGAATTTACCTATAAATGTATTTAGTATTTTAGTGAAAATTCAGCCCCTTATATCAGCTCTGCTTTTGTGTGTGTGTATGGCTCTACGTATGTTGTGTATCTGGATATTTCAAACAAGGAAATAAGGAAAGTTTATTTAATAAATGATCTGTGGTCACCCTGTAACAGATGTACAACCAGATCACCCTCATAATTCATCAGGTCTTACATTTTTGCCAGAACTGAACTATCAACCTCACTTGATAGTCACAAATTCATTCTTGACAGCAAGAAAATTTGCCAAGTGTAAGGCTCTAAACTACAATATGTTGGTGCATGCTTGCCTGTGTGCGTGTGTTTATATGTCAGGCACAAGGTCTGAGGAGGTGGTGGGTATACTGATTGGACAGCGGCTGACACCAAGCAGCCTTCCTGCATGTCTTCTTCTTTTTCCCCAAGATAAATAGGAGTTTGTTGGAAATGGCAATTGGTACTTTGTATAAAGCTTTCTAATAATAGTAGTGGCCATCAAACATGTATAGATTTCTAATTCCTGCTTTGCCTTTTGCAGTGGATAGTATGGGACATTTAGAACAGAAGGATTAGAATCTACTGTTTGGGGTAAGGTGGGGTGCTTGAAGTCAGTTTAACTACTGTAGTGCAATACAATGTAAATGCACATGAAATCATAGTGGTTACCTGCATATGGGATCTTTCTGAAATTTTATACATTCCTTTACCTCTCTCTCTCCTGCAATTGCTCTCCTGCAGGTAGAAACAGCTGTGCAAAATGCTCGTCATCGGTGGCTGGAAGAACTGCCGGAGCTTGCAGAGTATAAAGCACTTCTAAGGGCAGAACAGAAGAAGTGGGAGGAGCTACAGGAGCAGTCTGTGGCCAAACGGGTAAGAGCTCTCCTGGAAAGAAGCTTCAGGAGGGCCTCATCTCAGTCCCGGGAACTCCTACTTGCTCACAGCCCTGTGGGAGGATTAAATGCGATAATGCATACTAAGCATAGGGCCTGATTAGTGGGATCTGTTCTCATCATCATCAAGTTGTGGAGGGGGAGAGAATGTGTTTCAGGGTTGTGAAACTCTCATAATCTGGAGGATAACCTTACCCATGGAATAAAATCCCTACTTATCTTGTGGTTTCTTTAGGAGAAACTGAGAGAGCAATTAGCTATACAGTATCCTTTCACATGCATGACTACTGTTTTCTGTGCTGTGTCAGTAGTCTTATAATATACTCCCCTTGGTAAATAACAGGCTCTCCTTTCCAGAGATGTCATGTCCCTTGACTGGAAACATCAGATATTTTAACCATTTGTATCCTCACAACTTAATTTATTAGTGTAAACCGGTTCTAATCAAAATGCCAACAAACTGAACATAGTTTTGAAGTTTGACACAATAATTCTAAAATTTATTTGGAAAACTGAAAGGACTAGAAATTTTTCTAAATGTTCTGGAAAAGAAATAGTAGTCCAGCCCTAACACTTAATAGAATATGTTGGAAAGCAACAATTCAGACAGTGTTGAGTCACAAAAATAGAATTCTTTTTCATTCAGTACTATACAGACTTGAGATAGGCCCAACTATGACTAAAAGCTTAATAAATTGTTTCAAAACAAGGAAATGAGGAATTTTCCATAATAAATCATCTTATGATAGCATTTTAGAAAAATTGTTTTCCCACCCCCTACATCACAACAAACTCTAGGTTGATTCAGAAGATAAACATTTTTAAATGACAGTATAGAAAAATTAAAAGAAATGGAATATTTCAAATTTGCATCATAATAACTCAATTGTGAGGCAACAGGCAAGGCACAGTAGCCAAGATAGGTAAACGGGATAAAATGTGTACAAACATTTAAAATATTTGTTTTTGTAATAAAAAAACAGAAGTGAAGGGGATAATAAAAATAAGGAAAGTAAATGAATCAAACAGAAATGTTAATACTAATATATGATTAAAAAAATGATACAAATTTATAAGAGAATCTGTGGGTGTGTACACCAAAGATGTGAACAGATAGTCTTCATGAGGAGTCCAAATAGCAAACTTAAGGTGATATTTTATCCCATATGTTTATATCTTCTCTTCTTAATTGTAATGCACAAAATAGCTTGCAGTATCAAGCATATGCTACTCTTCTGTGGTTACAGCCATTTTAGAAAATGTGAATAACAGACATTGTAAATGAGTCATATGATGCATTCATAATCTTATTCCACAAATTACTTAAGGAAATAATTCAGCATAAGTAAAAAATCTAATATTTTTCTCAACTTATGTGGTAGTTTATGGGTAGTTCATGTAATGGTTCATTACAATATTCTCTGGACTTTTAGTACGTTGAAATATTTCAAAAGGAAATTTAAGAGGGAGACAGAAAGAGGAAATAATATGATGGTATGCATATGTGTCTTAGAGCTCAGAAGTTAAGAATAATAAAGTTGATTTTTCCTTAAGGACACAGAAGGTCTGAATATATGTGAATGCAGAAATACAGAAACGAGAGGATGGTGTGTTGCTTCTCATACTTGAGCAGGCATGAGAATCACCTGGAGGGTTTGTTGGAGCACATTCCTGGGTTTTGCTCCTGGAGATGCTGATTTGTTGGGTCTGGAGTAAGTCCCGAGAATTAGACTTTGTAACTGACTCCTGGGTGATGTGTTAACTGCTGGTCTTTGGACCACACTTGGGTGTGAGTAGCAGCGTTCTAGATAATTATTCAGCCACAAAACATAGTGTTTTGTGAAAATGCTTCCTCCAAGCCAAATGAGATGAGCAAGAGCCAGTTTCATAGCTTTTGCTGGAGAGTTCTTATAAGATTAGAGTGATCCATCAAGATCTGTGGAAATTTTTTTTTTAATTTGTTTTTTTAAGTTTTGGCTGCATTGGGGTCTTCGTTGCTGCATGCACGCTTTCTCTAGTTGTGGCGAGCGGGGGCTACTCTTCGTTACGGTGCGCGGGCTTCTCATTGTGGTGGCTTCTCTTGTTGCGGAGCACGGACTCTAGGCACACAGGCTTCAGTAGTTGTGGTACGTGGGCTCAGTAGTTGTGGCGCACGGGCTTAGTTGCTCCGTGGCATGTGGGATCTTCCCAGACCAGGGCTTGAACCCGTGTGCCCTGCACTGGCAGGTGGATTCTTAATGACTGCGCCACCAGGGAAGTCCAAGATCTGTGGAAATTTAAAGCCAGTTTCCAGAGTCCAGAAGTCGGCAGGTTGGTTCAGTGGTTCCCAAACTTTGCTGCACATTGGAAAACTGTGAGGATCTTTTAAAAAATACTTTTGCCTGGGTCCCACCCCAAGGCTTTATGTTTCAATTGGTACAGGGTGTGGCCTGGGCATAGGGATTTTAAAAGCTCCTCAGGTGATTCTAATGTGTAGCAACATCAGGAAACACTAAATCAATTAATGCTGTCAAATTCTCCTTGTAAAACTTTATGTGAGAAGTTGTACACTTTTGGTGAGCTTTGGGCGGGTCATGCAAATTCCCTGGGATCTGACACCTCCACCCAGGTTACCTGTTAATAATTTCCAGGCATCCATTGTGACACAACCTGATTTCCTTTTTGGGAAAGGAAACATGTTTCAAACACGTTTCACATCGTTACTGAATTATTCTGCTGGTAGCAAAAGAATTTTTCTGTGAATTCCTTTGTAAAGCTCATCTTAGATAGTGGGTTCCTTTAGTAAACTTAAAGTATGATTCAAAATTTTTGATTTATATCCAACTATTCAGGAACACATTTTATTGAATAAAGGTATGTAACGTGTGTCTAGGTATCCATATAGTTGAAGATGTTCTCTATAATTGTATAAGCTGAGAATTAAGGGCGCAGACCCCCTGTCTCAACAGCCAGAGCATATATATGGTATTTTGGGGGGCACATATATATATATATATTTTTTTCTATTTTATAATATTGACATTTAGTCCAGTAATCCTCCACTGTAACAGCTCCTTTACTTTACAGTGAAAATTGACTTGTATATTTTTTGCCTCTGAGTCCTTGTGGGATTTTTTTTTTTAATTCAAACAGAAAGTCACAAAAATTATAGTCATCCTCATCAGTTCACTCAGTCCCATGTAATTAATTTTTTTTCATCTTGATCTTTTGTTAGCACTTTTATGAATTCATCAGTTTTCCATTAGAGTTCTGAAAATGCTTATTCATTCAGTTCAGCAGTATAGTCAGTATATATGGTATTGATTCATAGCAGTCACCATTGTCTAGGCCAAGCCTTTGGAGATGGCCAGTTCTTCTTTTACATTTGTATCCTTGTGACTTCTTTGAATTCAGTCCAGGGAATATTAGAAGTAAAAGGGACTTGACATCATCATCCAATCTGCTCGTTATATAGAGGACACTAAGTGCAAAAGAGATTAAGAATTTTTCTAAGCCTATGCAGCCAAGAGTAACAGTAACTATATAACATTTTTTGAGTCTTATTGTTTGCCAGGCTCTAAGTGCTTTATTTTTTTATTTTATTTTTTAAAAATATTTATTTACTTATTTATTTGGCTGCGTCGGGTCTTCGTTGCGGTGCGCAAGCTCTCTAGTTGTGGTGTGCGGGCTCTAGAGCACACAGGCTCAGTAGTTGCAGCGCGTGGGCTTCGTTGCCCCAGCGGCATGTGAGATCTTAGTTCCCCGACCAGGGATTGAACCTGCATCCCCTGCATTGGAAGGCAGATTGTTAACCTCTGGACCACCAGGAAAGTCCCCTAAGTGCTTTAAATAGATTATTTCCTTTTGTCATTTAATCCAAAAAAAAAAAGAAAAAAAAACTCTATCAGGTGGGCATTGTAATTATCCCCATTTTATAGATGAGGAAACTGAGGCTCAAAGAAGTTGAGGAATGGTAAGTTAATTCCAGCAGTTTGTCTCCAGAGCCTGTTCTGTTAAGCACCGTGCTAGGCTGCCTCTGCAATCCAAGTCAGGATTTGAGCTACAGCTCAGGCTTTTTGATTCCCTATTACTTTTTGGTTATATACTACTGGTGCCTATGATCTGCTAGTCTTGCTATTCTGTTATAAACAAAAATTGGATTAGTGAAAAAATGACTTTTTCTGTTTGATATTGTCATTTAATGAACTGTTTTAACCACTAAAATTGCATTAAAATACAGTATGTTTGTCAGCAAGTTATTGTGCAGGTTATGTGTTACATTCCTAAAAATATTAGTAAGATTTCCTTAGAGGCTGCTTTTGCTTCATATAAAAGATAATTCATTTGTTGGGGGCTTAGATTTGAGACAGCATCTGTATTAAAAAAAGAAATATGAATTTTTTTCTAAAATTAGTTTTAGATAATTATATAATTATATATTTTTGGTCAGTTTAAATTTCTAGTTATTCATATAGAAATGGATGGTTTATTTTAAATAATGTAAGACAAAGTATTAGGTGATTTAAAATGAGGGAAAAGATCCTTAAGTTTAGTGGAAGTATATTTTCGGAAGAGCCAATGGCATATCTAAATTTACTTTTTCCCTTTAATTTTGATTTTAAATCTCTTATTAATAAGTTCAAAGATTAACCCAAATGCTTACTTTAATTTTTTTATTAATGAGGAGAATCATAAAGAGTTTTCATTGTACATTGTTATGTCCTTTAGATATTTTTTGCTGTTTCTGAAGCTAAAGAGAAATGGAAAAGCGAGATTGCAAATATGGAGGAAAATGTCATACCTAGAAAGCATTTGGAAGAGAAGATTCATTCTCTGCAGAGAGAGCTTGAGTTAAAGAGTGAGGAAGTCCCCATGGTTATCAGGGCTGAGTTGGCAAAGGCCCAGAGTGAATGGAACAAAGAAAAGCAAGAGGAAATCCACAGAATTCAAGAAGAAAATGAGCAAGATTACCGGCAATTTTTAGATGATCATCGAAATAAAATTAATGAGGTGCTTGAAGCAGCTAAAGAAGACTTTATGAAACAAAAAACTGAACTACTTCTTCAGAAGGAGACAGAATTACAAATGTGTTTAGACCAGAGTCGCAGAGAATGGGCTGTGCAGGAAGCTAGGCGGATCCAACTGGAAATCCATCAGTATGAGGAAGACATCCTAACTGTCCTTGAGTTTCTCTTAAAGGACACGCAGAAGGAGCAAGCCAGTGGTTCAGAGAACAAGTACCTTTTGGTACTCATGTCAACTTGTTCTTCGAAATGGGTGTCTGTGCAATATTTTGAAAAACTAAAGACCTGCATACAGAAAGCATTTCAAGATATACTCTCCCTACTTATAGAAACTGTCAACTCAGACTGGGGAAAGGTATGTTCCTAGTAAGTGAAAAAAGCTATGATTAAATGTGAAAGATGATTGTAGAAGCTGCATTTGGTATTTTTTCCTTTCTTCATTCTCCAGTTTAATAGGTGTAAGACTTGTGTTTTTGCTAGTGGTTTAAAAACCTTTTAGCAAATTCAAAGGATTGCAATTTTTTTTGCCCCCCCAAATTTGCTTCTTCATAGTGCCACAAATATGAGCAGAGCTTTTAGCCACTAGACATCTTTTTCCTAAAAAAAAATATATATATATATATATACTGTTCTTTGTAAGGGCCTGAGATTTCAGAAACTGAATAACTTTCATTCCTATTTTTGTTTTTTGGGCATGATTACTTCAAGAAATATGCATCGTATTAAAACTAGGGTTTCTTAATATCTTCTAAAGAGTTTGGAAGCCTATTTCTTGCCCTCAAGGAATTTATATCTCATGTAGGCAAAAAATGCCAACTGGGTACAAAGAATATTGATATAGAAACAAGCAAGTAGAGGTATGGCTCACTCACACAAAAAGCCCAGTTTTGTTAGTGTACTGTATATGTGCATGTAGAATGAGTTAGTTATATTCTTTTTGTTGTGTAAGTATTCTCTGACACCAGCTTTTAGTTTGTGTGGAAGATCTGATAAAACCAAAGTCTTGCTGCCTTATGATTAAAGATATTAGATATGCATGAAAAATCTGGAATGAAATTCTAGGCATTGTGACCAGCCAATTTCAACATTTGGAATTCGAGGTAGAAAAAAAAATACCAATATTATAATGTTTGTCTGATAGAAGAGTTGAGACATAAGAACGACAATTCATTAAAATATTGTGATTAAAGATTTTCAAGGCCAGGATTGAGCATTTGATATTAATACCTACTGGAAAGAATTATAAGCTACAAAAAAATCTGAGTTCCAGTTTCATACTTAGCGATAACTAGCTTATTTACCTTGGGTAGTCATAGTTGCTCATCTGAAAAATAAAATACAAATCCCTGGTCTAATTCCTTGGATTTTGGTAGGATACAAATGACATAGTTTGATCTTTCTGCATCTTGCATTTGAAACACTACAGAATTTTAGAGCCAAATGAACCTGAAAGATCAATCTATCCCATCCCAGTTCAACCCAGTTGATATTTTTATTCTTGATTTCACAAAGATGTTACTGCTTAATAGTTGCTTTTAATGTAAAATTAACTCAGCAAGACCACTTCCCATGAATACTGCATGATTGAGAATTTTTTGAAAAAGTAGATAATTAAGATGAATTATTTATAGCAGACTTTAAGGGTAAGAAGTGATGGGAAAATCATGTTATATGCTTTCAAGTTTGCTTTCCTGAAGCAAAAGGAAACTGCTATAAAAGTCAAGAAACTACAACACCTACTGTTAATATATATAATCAACCCTGGGGTCTTTTTATAGGGCTTAAAATTGTGCAAGCAGTGTAAGATCCTCTGTAAGACTTTATGTGTCTCACACGTATATGGAGACAGAATCACATAATTTGGCTAAGAATTTCGACTTTTGCAGCTTTCACTGAGTGGGATCAGATTCTGTTCCTGAGAAAAGGTTACCTCTGAAATGCCTAATCTGGCATTTGTCACAGAAGAATAATACTCAACCTTCTGCTGTCTTAGTGCTAACTCAGCTCAGGACCTTGAGATAAAGCAATGATTATAAAGCAGTGATTATAAATTTGCAATATAGGTGCCATAAATGTGAAGAATTATGATTTATAATTGATTAAATTTGTGGTTTTTAGAACTTCATGAAAATTAAAACTGGAAAAAATGATGGGTATATATAAAACAAGTCCTCATTAAAATAACTTAGGTGATCAAGATTTAATTTAATTTAATTTATTTTTAATCAATTTTTTTCAGCTTTACTGAGCTACAGTTGACAAATAAAATAGTAAGATATTTAAAGTGTCATCATGGTGATTTGATATACATATATATTGTGAAAGGCTCCCCACCATCTAGTTAATTAACACATCCATCACCGCACATATTTACCTTATTTTTTGTTGGTGAGAACATTTAAGTTTAGATGATCCAGATTTTAAATGGCAAGAATGCAATGAATTAAAAATATGGTTTCCAATAAAATGAATGCCTTATCAAATATATAATTTATATTTATATACTAAGTATATTAATACAGCAGTTCATAATAGATAAAAGAAAACAGAAATATCAACTGGAACAAAAATTTTAAACAAATTTAAGGATGTGTGTTTTGTGTTTTCTTACCACCCATGTCAAGTTAAAACTAAGACAAAAGGTTGCTGCTCCTGCCTTTTTTGCCATCTTGGCTTTTCTCCAGTTTTGAGCAGAAACTGGAAATATTGGCTACCTTTGGGATCAGTTTTTATTATTCCTTTTGGCCTCAACCTCATACCCTCTTGATTGACTGGAGTTTGCATTGTCTCTGTACCTACTGACCTCTGCCTCTGTTGGGCGGCATGGGTACGTTTCCTGACAATGAAATGAGATCAAAATCAAAATCAAGGCTTCTAGAATTAAGCATATATAAGGTATTTTAAGTAATTAAACAAGACAGCTTTCCCAAGATTACCTGTTCTGTTTGAGATTTAGTAGTTGTCCAAAATCTGAAAATATATTGCCTTAAAAGAATGTCCCACCATTAATGAATTTAGTAGCTGTGCTGCCAAAACAGAAACTAGAATGCAGAAAGTGTTCAATAAATATTGGTGAGGAGATGGTCTTGTGCAAGATGTTTCACTTAGGTGAGCCTCAGTTTCTCTCCTTCACATTGGCATTTGACTGTCCTTGTGAACAAATGACAATATGTATTAAAGTATTTAGAAACATAACATACTATATGTTTCAAAAATTGTTTTTACTGTTGTTACTTTCAATTCATGGGAGGCAAAAGGTTGGTACTATAGTTTCTAATGAATTTTCTCCCTGCTGCAGTGAAAATGTTCTGGATTTTCAAAAACAATCCTGATTTCACATAGTCTGTCCTGTGGTTTGATCACAGAAACCATTAAAATATCTTAAAAGTGGAAACTATATCTCCTGTCTGTCCCATAGCTGGCCCACCAGTCCTCTGTTGGATAATGTTCTCATTTGGAAAATACGGTCATAGGAGTCTAGCTCATAGTAATGGCAGTATTCACATAAAACCCTAAGAAAAATATTGGTGATAGTTTAGGCAAGATTTTTTTCAGGCTGTGTTTTCTTTTTATATTTTAAATATTAGTATTTTGAGTAGAGAAAGATTTTTAATAAGCATTAACTATGAAGATAATCTGTTTCAGAGAAATATGACCAAGATCTCTAAGGATCCTGCCACAAGGGTCACTGGCAGAGGAGACCCTGGGGTCCCGGCGATCCTTCCTGCACTTACATCTGGACACGACGCTCAGCCCTTGGCCGTGCAAGAAGCAGAAGCAGGAGCTGGTAATGGGATTTTGTTCCTACTGTTCTTTGCATTATCCATAATCCCAGTTCCAGAGGGTTGTTTTGAGGATAAAAGGAAATCAAAGACGTGCAGTTTTCATGAATGAACAAATGTGTGATATTACTCCTAAGTAATGTGTGTCCTCCCCCCAGGTTTCATTTTGTATTAGAAGACAGGGTTGCTTTAGGCCTTCTTATTTCCTATCTTTTCATGGTCTTCCCTCCATTCAAAAGTGACTCTTATTATGAGGAGAATAATGAGAATTTTAGTAGAGAAGTCATATTTTTTATTTCCTGGCTTTGATGAGAAAGGGTTACACATAAGAGAATTGCCAAATCACTGAGACCTTTCCATTCAATTTATTGAAGCTTATTTCAACTATTTTTAATAGAAATCTTTCTGAAGTGTATTAAGTGTTTTCTGATGTATTCGTGGGTTTCTTTAGATTGGGGGGCAATGTTTTTATCTCTTCCTCTCCACCAACTGTCAAAGTGAATGGCACATAGTTTGTGTTCCTTGAATATTTGATGAATTAATAATTTAACTTTTACTTTGTGACTTAGAGTTGTCTCTTCAAAAAGAATTGCACTGTGCTACAGCCCCTTGAGGTGTTCAGAGCTCGCTGAGGAATATGGGCTTATACTGTCTATTTACTGGGATTTTGAACTAGGAACTGCCATATTCTTTATAAGCTGCAGTCCTTTTAAGACATTGACCCCTTGCAGCCTGCTCCTTCCCTCCATGTACAAACCATACGTACTTTTTGTTTCTTGTCTGCTGTCTCCATTGTAACCTGGAAAAGAACTAAGAATTGCCAGAACAAATCATATGTACAAAGTCAATAACCTTAGTTTCCACATGTTTCTAATTCAGTAGGCCTATTAACAGAGTCTTAGAGAATCTCTGCCTTTCCTAAGAAGTCAGTTGACAGTTACTTTTCTCATTGCCCATCCAGAAACCCTTTTTCCTTATCTCTAGGTTCTAGATAGTTGAGAATATCTTTTTGCCAATTAGTTAAATGCTAATTTACCAATTAGTAGGGTAATACTATCTTAATTTGTATCTTGCTTCCTATGTTTCAATGTCATTTTAGATCTGTTGTTATGTTTGGAATAACCTGAGAATTACTTTCTAATTTGTGAAATGCATAGAGGTGAGTTTTAAATATTATGTGGAAGGTCCAATCAATATGAAAGAAATTAGGTTTGACTTAGGACAAATCAAACTATAAAAGGATTTACTTTTCTTTCTTTAATCTTTTTTCCCTAAAAACAAACACATTAACAAATTCATAAGTTGGAAAGGGTTAAATAATCCAAAACATATAAAGTCGTTCATAATCCTACCACCAGAGAGTACCACTGTTAGTGGTGTGGTTATATTCTCCTAATATCTTATCATTTTTAAAACTAATTTAAATATTAATTATTGAAATACTTGATACATGCAAAGAATATATGTAATGCACATGTAAGTTATGAACCTAACAACCAGGAACCCACTATTTGACTTAGGAAGTAGAACATCGCCAGTACTGTTGAAGACCCCTGTGTGTTTCACCACAATTCCATCCCTGTAACTTCCTCACAATCTGAGGTAATAAATATTCTGATTTAAAAAAAATCATCTTCTTGCTTTTCTTTGTTTTGACCAAATATAGGTATCCTCAGAAAGCTTTTGCTATATTTTGTTTGTCTTTTAACATTATAAAAATGGTTTAATACTTGTTTTAGTCTTTGTAACTTGTTTTTTTTCCACTTAATATCAAACTTGTAAGATTTGTCTTTTTAATGCATATATCTCTGGTTCATTCGTTTTCATTGCTGTATAGTATTCCATTGTGACTATACTATAATTTATCTATTCTCTTATCAGTGGGCATTTGCCTGGTTTCCAGTTTTACAAAACCATATCTTAGATGAAATATATAAATGCCATATATGGTGATGCTTCATTAATCCTTTGATGCTCGTAAACTTAACTGGCACCATTTAAATGAAACTAAAAAGTCAGAAGAGAGCTAAGAATAATTTTTATGGACTAATGTTTTTACATCAACATTTTGGATATTGGCCTCTGAGCCTGTGCCAATTTGTATTCCTACTTTATTATATCAATTATATTAATAATAATCTATTTCTGTATCTTTTTTTTTTTTTTTTTTGCGGTACGCGGGCCTGTCAGCGCTGTGGCCTTCCCCTTGCGGAGCACAGGCTCCGGACGTGCAGGCTCAGCGGCCATGGCTCACGGGCCCAGCCGCTCCGCAGCACGCGGGATCCTCCCGGACCGGGGCACGAACCCGTGTCCCCTGCATCGGCAGGCAGCCTCTCAACCACTGCACCACCAGAGAAGCCCTTATTTCTGTATCATTTTTTTTTTTTTTCTTTTTTTTTTCTTTTTGCGGTGTGCGGGCCTCTCACTGTTGTGGCCTCTCCCGTTGCGGAGCACAGGCTCCGGATGCGCAGGCCCACCGGCCATGGCTCACGGGCCTAGCCGCTCCGCGGCATATGGGATCCTCCCAGACCGGGGCACGAACCCGTATCCCCTGCATCGGCAGGCGGACTCTCAACCACTGCGCCACCAGGGAGGCCCTCATTTTTTAATATTACTTAAATTTTATAAACTCTATGTGTTACTAATAGCAATAGCTATTCCTTATTGTATAGTTGCTCCATGCCAGGTACTGTGCCAAACAAATTTTATACATTTATACCTCCTGACAGTTTTGAATCTTTTTATCATTTGGAGATAATTTCAAGCTTACAAAAAAGTTGCAAAAATAAAAATAGTTGCAAAGAACACTCATATTCCCTTTACCTAGATACACTTATTGATAACATTCTATTCCATTTGTGCTCCTCTGTGTGTATGTGTCTCTGAACATTTCATTTTTTCCTGAACCACTTGAGGATAAGTTATATACACATTATTCCTTTTTACCCCAAAATACTTCAGTGTATATTTTCCCAAAATAAGGATTTTTCTTGTATACCTTAGTACAGTAAATTTAACATTAGATGAAAATGTGTTATACAATTATATCAGTCTACTCTTTGTATTCTAATTTTGTCAATTGACCCAATAACATCTTTACAGCATTTTTTTCCCCACAGTACAGCAATCTACCTGGGGTCAGGTGTTATGTTTGTTTGTTTGTTTATTTATTAACATCTTTATTGGAGTATAATTGCTTTACAATGGTGTGTTAGTTTCTGCTTTATAAAAGTGAATCAGGGGCTTCCCTGGTGGAGCAGTGGTTGAGAGTCCGCCTGCCGATGCAGGGGACACGGGTTCGCGCCCCGGTCTGGGAAGATCCCACATGCCGCAGAGTGGCTGGGCCCATGAGCCGTGGCCGCTGAGCCTGCGCGTCCGGAGCCTGTGCTCCGCAAGGGGAGAGGCCACAACAGTGAGAGGCCCGCTTACCGCAAAAAAAAAAAAAAAAAAGTGAATCAGCTATACATATACAAGTGTTATGTTTAGATGTCATGTCTCTTTAACCTCCTTTAATCTAGGCTATTCCTCTCTTTGCCTTTTATGACATTGATGTTTTCGAGAGACATATTCTTCGCTCTCCCCAACACCTGTCAACCCCTGGCTTTTAATAAAACCTTTTCCTTGTTTTGGGTTTATCTGATATCTCTTCATGATTTTGATTCGAGTTGTTTTCTTAGCTAGAACACTGCATAGGTGGCGTGCTATCATATCTGGAGGTATGCAATGTCTGTTTGTCTTTTATTGGTGAGGTTCATTTGAGCGCCTGGTCAAGGTGTTATCCAGTTTCTTCACTGTATAATTACTGTGTTTTTACCCCATCACAACTATTAAGCAATCTGTGGGGAGATACTTTCAAGACCATAAAAATGTCCTTCTCCTCATTAAAACTTTCCGTTATGCTTATCAGTCATTGCTGAATCTTATCTGATCCAGTCTTTACTCTGGCAGTGGCAAAAATTTTAATTTTTTCACCTCCAGACCTCCTTTTACTTTTACCATTTGGCACTTGGTATGTTGTTATCATTGAGAATCCTCCTCTCTAGTTTGCTTGTGTAGTTACTACCTGTTTGTTTATTTTTCTATTTATCTGTCCGTCTACCTATCTACCAACTTACCTACCTATCCATCTATCCATCCATTTATCCCATTATCGTAGGATTATTGGTGTGACTCAAATTCCTACTTTTTCAATGTTTTATAATTCATTACTATACTTAATTAGTGTTCAAATTGTCCCAGATTCAGCTAATGGAGCCCCTTCAAACTGGCTCCTGTGTCCTTGTGACATGCCTGTGTTTTTGAGTAATTTCTTAATTTCTGGCATAGCAAAATATTCTAGTCTCATCTTGTATATACCCTAAGTACTGGAGTCAGCCATTTCTTGAAGATCCCTGGTTCCTTTTAGTGGGGAATTGTATTCAATACTACGATCTGAGCATTGGGTTTCATGGCAATTTTTAAAACAGATGGTATTATTCAATTTTACGTATTAGAGAACTAAATCTCAAGAGAGGTTAAGTAATACAACAGCTGGTAAATAGTGGAAACAGTATTTAAATTCAGGTCTCTCTCTTAAGCATCATGCTCTTTTCAGTTACACTGTAGCCTTCAGTCATGTCATCTGGTTTCCTTTCCTTCCTTCCTTCCTTCCTTCCTTCCTTTTTTTAGTCTAAATTGATATAAAAGTTTGCTATCATTTAATTTTTGCAGATGAGAAAAAGATCCTTGAAATTAAAGATTCATGCAGTGGACACTGCTTCCAAGAACTTGAAAAGGCAAAGCAGAAATGTCAAGATCTGGAAAGAAAACTGAAGAAATGCTATAGGCATCTTGAGCATTTGGAAAGGAAGCACAAAGCTGTAGTGGAAAAAATCGGAGGTTAGCATTTAAGGTAGCACTGCTACCAGTATAAATCTCTTTGATCCTTTTGAAATGTTCAAATGTGACATTGTAGTTAATGTAGGCACTGATTCTCTTTGGGGATTATTATAAACTAATTTGGACCTTATTTTTACTAACCAAATTATTATTATTGAACTCAAGAGGAAAATTGGAGCTCTGATTAAAAGGTCACATTCCTTCTTTTTTTGATTGAATAGCTTCTGAGTGCTCAGTATGTGTCAAGCAGCATTGTAGGCACCGGGGATATAACAATAAAGACATCAGACAAAATTCCACTTTTTTTTTTTTTTTTTTCAAATGAGAAAAAAATTTTAATCTTGACTAATTTATTAATTATAAATCCATAAATAAATCTCCTGATTAAAAATGTAATCTTTCTACTATATCACACCATCTCATTATGAATTTATATGAAACTATTCTTTTGTTGACAATTTTTTTCTTCTGTTTATATGGGACTATTCTTTTGTAGTTAAGAGTATTCCATTATATAATTAAGATAAAGTAGCTGTAAGATAGGTTTTATATGGGTTTACAATGCAATTATATATAATGCTCTGCATTCCATTAAAGTCAGTGATCCTTAATTTTCACCACACATGAGGATCCCCTGGACAGCTTTATAAAATACTGGTGCCTAGTCTCACCCTTTGAGATTCTGATTTAAATCGTCTGGGGAGTAGCCTAGGAACTGGGATTGCTAAAAACTTCTGTAAAGCACTATAAATGTCTTTTCTTCATTTTTCCTTTTTAGGCTTTATCCTTTTTTTTCTTCTTTTATTTTTCTTTATTATTATTGTTTTTTGCTTTATAACAAATTTAATCAGTTATACATATACATATGTTCCCATATCCCCTCCCTTTTGCGTCTCCCTCCCAACCTCCCTATCCCACCCCTCCAGGCAGTCACAAAGCACCGAGCTGATCTCCCTGTGCTATGCGGCTGCTTCCCACTAGCTATCTACCTTACGTTTGGTAGTGTATATATGTCCATGCCGCTCTTTCACTTTGTCACAGCTTACCCTTCCCCCTCCCCATATCCTCAAGTCCATTCTCTAGTAGGTCTGTGTCTTTATTCCTGTCTTACCCCTATGTTCTTCATGACTTTTTTTTTTCTTAAATTCCATATATATGTGTCAGCATACAGTATTTGTCTTTCTCTTTCTGACTTACTTCACTCTGTATGACAGACTCTAGGTCCATCCACCTCATTACAAATAGCTCAATTTCATTTCTTTTTATGGCTGAGTAATATTCCATTGTATATATGTGCCACATCTTCTTTACCCATTCATCCGATGATGGACACTTAGGTTGTTTCCATCTCCGGGCTATTGTAAATAGGGCTGCTATGAACATTTTGGTACATGTCTCTTTTTGAATTATGGTTTTCTCAGGGTATATGCCCAGTAGTGGGATTGCTGGGTCATATGGTAGTTCTATTTGTAGTTTTTAAAGGAACCTCCATACTGTTCTCCATAGTGGCTGTACCAATTCACATTCCCACCAGCAGTGCAAGAGTGTTCCCTTTTTTCACACCCTCTCCAGCATGTATTGTTTCTAGATTTTTTGATGATGGCCATTCTGACTGGTGTGAGATGATATCTCATTGTAGTTTTGATTTGTATTTCTCTAATGAGTAAAGATGTTGAGCATCCTTTCATGTGTTTGTTGGCAGTCTGTATATCTTCTGTGGAGAAATGTCTATTTAGGTCTTCTGCCCATTTTTGGATTGGGTTGTTTGTTTTTTTGTTATTGAGCTGCCTGAGCTGCTTATAAATTTTGGAGATTAATCCTTTGTCAGTTGCTTCATTTGCAAATATTTTCTCCCATTCTGAGAGTTGTCTTTTGGTCTTGTTTATGGTTTCCTTTGCTGTGCAAAAGCTTTGAAGTTTCATTAGGTCCCATTTGTTTATTTTTGTCTTTATTTCCATTTCTCTAGGAGGTGGGTCAAAAAGGATCTTGCTGTGATTTATGTCATAGAGTGTTCTGCCTATGTTTTCCTCTAAGAGTTTGATAGTGTCTGGCCTTACATTTAGGTCTTTAATCCATTTTGAGCTTATTTTTGTGTATGGTGTTAGGGAGTGATCTAATCTCATACTTTTACATGTCCCTATCCAGTTTGCCCAGCACCACTTATTGAAGAGACTGTCCTTTCTCCACTGTACATTCCTGCCTCCTTTAACAAAGATAAGGTGACCATATGTCCGTGGGTTTATCTCTGGGCTTTCTATCCTGTTCCATTGATCTATCTTTCTGTTTTTGTGCCAATACCATACTGTCTTGATTACTGTAGCTTTGTAGTATAGTCTGAAGTCAGGGAGCCTGATCCCTCCAGCTCCATTTTTCGTTCTCAAGATTGCTTTGGCTATTCGGGGTCTTTTGTGTTTCCATACAAATTGTGAAATTTTTTGTTCTAGTTCTGTGAAAAATGCCAGTGGTAGTTTGATAGGGATTGCATTGAATCTGTAGATTGCTTTGGGTAGTAGAGTCATTTTCACAATGTTGATTCTTCCAATCCAAGAACGTGGTACATCTCTCCATCTATTTGTATCATCTTGAATTTCTTTCATCAGTGTCGTATAGTTTTCTGCATACAGGTCTTTTGTCTCCTTAGGTAGGTTTATTCCTAGATATTTTATTCTTTTTGTTGCAGTGGTAAATGGGAGTGTTTCCTTGATTTCACTTTCAGATTTTTCATCATTAGTATATAGGAATGCCAGAGATTTCTGTGCATTAATTTTGTATCCTGCAACTTTACCAAATTCATTGATTAGCTCTAGTAGTTTTCTGGTAGCATCTTTAGGATTCTCTATGTATAGTATCATGTCATCTGCAAACAGTGACAGCTTTACTTCTTCTTTTCCGATTTGGATTCCTTTTATTTCCTTTTCTTCTCTGATTGCTGTGGCTAAACTTCCAAAACTAGGTTGAATAAGAGTGGTGAGAGTGGGCAACCTTGTCTTGTTCCTGATCTTAGTGGAAATGGTTTCAGTTTTTCACCATTGAGGACGATGCTGGCTGTGGGTTTGTCATATATGGCCTTTATTATGTTGCGGAAAGTTCCCTCTATGCCTACTTTCTGCAGGGTTTTTATCATAAATGGGTGTTGAATTCTGTCGAAAGCTTTCTCTGTATCTATTGAGATGATCATATGGTTTTTCTCCTTCAATTTGTTAATATGGTGTATCACGTTGATTGATTTGCGTATATTGAAGAATCCTTGCATTCCTGGAATAAACCCCACTTGATCATGGTGTATGATCCTTTTAATGTGCTGTTGGATTCTGTTTGCTAGTATTTTGTTGAGGATTTTTGCATCTATGTTCATCAGTGATATTGGCCTGTAGTTTTCTTTCTTTGTGACATCCTTGTCTGGTTTTGGTATCAAGGTGATGGTGGCCTCGTAGAATGAGTTTGGGAGTGTCCCTCCCTCTGCTATATTTTGGAAGCGTTTGAGAAGGATAGGTGTTAGCTCTTCTCTAAATGCTTGATAGAATTCGCCTGTGAAGCCATTTGGTTCTGGGCTTTTGTTGGAAGATTTTTTATCACAGTTTCAATTTCAGTGCTTGTGATTGGTCTGTTCATATTTTCTATTTCTTCCTGATCAAAATTCCACTTTTGATGCAGATGCACAGGACTCTGTTCTCTGCCTTCAAGAAGCTTACCATTAAGTGGGGAGAACTGAAAATAGATTAATAAATAATTTCAGCTCTGAGTATCTGGCAGTGTGTTCACGTAAACCTGGAAGAAAGGATGTTAATTAACTCTTCCTCCTATTAAAGTTAAGGAAGGCTTGACTAAGCCTTGAAAGATGAAGGTGTTTGCCAAAGAGAACAGCATTCTAGGCAGCGGGAGAAGATATGACCCAAGGCATATGGGTCTGATCTGGCCTCCTTTCTGTCCATTCTTCACAACAGTGTCAGGAAATTATCTAAGAGGGATATCTTCTGCCATTTTCTATTGCCCTTTTGAAGAAGGGAGGCTATTGGGCTCATGAGGCTGCTCCCTCTTACCTTTCACCGTTGACTTGTATCCTGTGCTTTATATTCTTTACATTTGAAATATTTCAGATGCTTGAGCTGGTCAGGGATTTTCTTCTACTGCTGGAGCTTGAATACAGTATTATCATGCTGTCCTACACTTGCCCCTCTCATTCTCATTTTGGTCTAACTCTTCCTCATCCTTTAGGATTCAACTGAGAAGATACCTTATCTGCAGAGCCTTGATTTTCCCCAGTCTGGGTTAGACGGGCCGCTCCTATGAGGCCCCAGAGCACTTGGCTCTTCCTCAATTAACATTCTGCATTTCACTTTTTGGTTACTCGCCCACTATCTTTTTTAACCTATAAATTTCTTGAGAATAAGGAATTATCTTTGTTCTTCCTTATAGTCATTGTGCCCATTACATACCAGACAGTAATAAATGCTTGAATGAATGAAGAACTGAATGCAAGGGTCTCAAATAATGTGTCATCCAGAAAAGACCAGACAGATAGGTTCACTCTTTTTTTCTACATTCACCTCTGTCGCTTGCCTGGACAACAGTCATCTCTTTCTGCTTCCAGTCTCGCCTCTCCAATCCATTTTCCATCAGGCAGCTAGAGTGACCTTTTTTTTTTTTTTTTTTTTTTTTTTTGTCTTCTGGTGTCTGATTTATTCTGAGTGTGCACAATTAGTGTTGCTTTATTTCAGTTTCTGGTTTACTATTTGATACGCAGTTTAGATACAGGCTCTGTGAATGACATACTTCCTGAATCAACCTTTTTGGGATATTATTATTATTACAATTATTACGATATTTTCTATTCAAAAAACAAAACTGAAGACAACAGTTTAAAATCCCCAACGACATTCTAGATGCATAAGTAATACATAAAGATTCTACCAGTTGGAGAATTTCTGAAGGAATAGAGCGACCTTTTAAAAAAGTAAATTGGATTGTCACACTGTCTTGTTTTCAAGCCTTCAGTGACTTGTCTGGCTCTCGGTATGAAATACAAACACTTCAACATAGAGTTTAAGAAGCCCTTCATGATCCCACATCTGCCAGCCCCTCAGCCTCGTTCCCTGCCACTGCCCCTGCCCAGCCCTCTTATTCTCTAACAGAGCTGTGACAGGGGTTTCATTGTCTCTTTTCTCCGAGTCTCTTTGCATCTCTTCCTTTACCCCACCATCTGTCTTCCCATCGGGTCACATTGCCTAGCTAACCTTACTCATCAAAGCCCTGGCTCATGCCTTCCTCAGAGAGGCTTTCCTAACTACCCCAGACTTGGTCAGTTTCCTCCGTTAGACATTCCCCACAGCTCCTATGAGTTTTACAACATTCATGTGCTTGCCATGATTTATTGTCTCTATTCTCCTTTGGAGTGTGATGGTGACAAGGATGAAATCCTGCCCTGTGTGCACTTAGCACAGTACCTGGCATCATAGCACACTCGGTCAATCTTGTTGCCCAAGAGCAGCCACCTACTCCCACCTACCGTTTGCTCAGTCTGCTAGACATAGATGATAATTACTTTAAGGCAAGAAAGGGTCTTAGGAATTTTGAGATACAAAACAACACAGTTCCCGTGGTGATTGCTTAGGTCTTTAATAGAGGCCAGAGAGTAAGTGAGAGTAAATTTGTCCAACTGTGGATGTAGATACAGTGTGGCTATTGTAAATTAGATGAAAATCAAGAAAATCTGTTTTACATAATAAAATGACAAGGGCAGTTGGATGTGATTATCCTGTATAAATAATAATATTTAGCACCATACATTGTGATCATACAGTAGTTATTTTACATAGTGCTTTTTGAGGCTGATAACTTCTATAATTCGTGGGCTTAGAAATAATCCAACAAAGTTGATAGTTAGCTCAAAACAGCAGGCTGATAAAAGGGGTCAGGGTCAGAATTTAAGTCATTTTATAGTTTGATTTCAGTGTTTGTCTTAATGGAAATCTATTAGTTGGTAATATTTTTGTTATTGTGGTTGTTTTTTGTTTCTTAAGTTCCATTTTCCACCGTCATGGTAGCATTTATTGAAAAGTGATGGAGTAAGAGTGAGTGGTTTAGAAATATATAAGCTATATCCATCACTGGGGGAACAGATTGATTCATTCCCCAACTTATAGGGTGTTTTGAAAGGGTGGCGTAGCAGGAAATATGGGGTGCCATGTTCATAGGTATTAAATATTGATATTGCCAGGCCTTGTATAAGGTGCTGTGCACTTACTATATTATTTCCATTATAATCTTCAAGGTAGGTGATACTATCCCCACTTTACATATGAAAAAACTCAGGTTCAGAAAGATTAAGTAATTTGCCTAAGCTCATCCAGCTGGTTAGAAGAAAAGCTAGGATTTAAACCTGTGTCTCTCTGACTCTGAAATTCATGCTTTGTTCTCTGTACCACATGGATTCCATCAGTCTCCTCATCTTCTCTTTAAAAGTTCAAAGAATTGAACATATTACATTATTTCTGAAAATGGCACCTACTTAAGCTTAATATTTTTTTAATTTTGTATTGAGGTACTTGTTCAATGATCATTTATATGAGCATAGACTGTATACCAGGGTCCATGAGGGACATGGAATTAGGAAACCTACTATGTTTCTAAATAAAGCCTTTAGTCTAACTGGAAAAAAAAAACACATGCATATAAAACAATTGGAAATTTATTCCAGGACAGTGTGTAACCCAGAACAAGATGAAAATGGAATATAGATTTAAAGTGCTGAGAAAATAGAACAGGGAGTGGTCAGATTAGGGTTTATCAGGGAATGAATGACACAGGGAGCAAATGGAAAATTTTCAGTCTCCTTTATAGAAATGTGTGCTGGTAATTTAAGGGAAAGACTGAGAGAAAAAGAGATTAATTGTCCAATATACTATAAACTTTCTTTTTTAGAAGAGAATAGTAAAGTTGTTGAAGAATTATTAGAAGAAAACAATGACCTGAAGAATAAATTGGAAGAACTGAGAACACTTTGTAAAACACTACCACCAAGGTAGGCTTTTACTATTACAAAGAAATCATTTATTTCTGAGTATCTTTGCTTTTTTTTTTAATATCAGTCGTATCAATAATATCATACCAAGAATTTCAGTCACTTTTATTGTTACATAGCAAAAGTATAAAAAAGAAGAAAATCTTCTAAAACCCTGTCCCCAGAAGATATCTTTTATTTAGTATATGTGCTGCTGAAGCGAGCACTTTACCCTTTATTTAAGCCCTTTTATACACACACATGTGCACGTTTTAAAAATTGAGATTATCGTATAAGCTATTTTGTAACCTTTTGTTAATATTATAAGATAAACACTTCCTCCGTGTCATTGGATATACTCCTATAATGTGCTTTTCAATAGCTGCATAGATTTTCATCATGTGGATTTATCATGATTTATTTAAGTAACTATAACACAAATTGTTGGCATTTTTCTCCTAAATAATTATAATAAAGATCCTCATATGTGAATTTTTTAGCACATCTTAGCTTATTTTATTGGAATATATATATATATTTTTTTTCAAGTTTCGTTTTTCACTTAAAATCTCTGTTTTTTCAATCTTTGGTTTGTTTTTAGGTCACTGTCAAAAGGGGACTTTGAACGTTCTTGCCTGCTGTGCAATGGGGTGGCCTTGGAAGAACTTCGTGGGCAGTACATTAAAGCTGTAAAAAAAATTAAGCGTAAGTCCCTAAAGAGATTTCCAAGATTTTAAGGTGGTTTGGGTCTTTTTTGTAACTAGCAGTAGTAATTTTGGGGAATTTTCTGAACTACCTTGTTCTTACCTGCTTTTAGAAGAGATCACTGATAGCTTTTCTAAATTATGTAGATGATTTTACCCAAGTAAATTTGGAGTTTGCCCCCCAAATTTTGGAAGTGGCTCAAGGATAGAGGTATTTTTATATTGTTAATTATCCTGGGTTTTTTGGGGGGACACTAATATATATATTTTTAAAGTATAATTGACATATACCACTATATTAGTTTCAGGTGTATAACAACGGTTTGATATTTGTATGTGATCACCAACGATGTCTACTTTCCCCATCACCATACAAAGTTACAAAATATACAATACAGTAGTAGTTCCACCTTATCTGAGGATTTGCTTTTGTGGTTTCGGTTATCTGTGGTCAACTGCAGTCTGAAAACATTGCGTGGAAAATTCCAGAAATAAATAGTTAATAAGTGTTAAACTACGGGCCATTCTGAGTGGCATGATGAAATCTCATGGCATCCTGCTACATTTGCCTCCAGACATGAATCATCTCTTTGCCCAGCATATCCTGCCTGTTAGTCAATTAGTAGCCACCTTGATTACCAGATCCACTGTATCACAGTGTTTGTGTTCGTCACCCTTCTTTTACTTAATAAAGCCCTCAAAGTACAAGAGTAGTGATGCTGACAGTTCATCTATGCCAAAAAGAAGCCGTAAAGTGCTTC